>NC_042616.1:715560166-715830503 GCF_901001135.1 Rhinatrema bivittatum
AGGCTCATGAAGGCTCTACAACTGTGCTGGAAGAAAGAGAAAGAAGCAACTGCAGTAAGCAAAATCACAAAGAGGGAGGAAATGGTGGTATAGATTTCTACAATTAAAAAGATGTCATCACTCTGCAATGGACTGTGTAAAATTATTGATTAGAAGAACATTGTTACAACTGTGTGTGCTGTAAGTCAAAATGAACAAATATAAAGAAAAATCAGTCCAGAATCATCATAACCTTTTCTACCTTTCTGAAAAATAAAAGATTCTGTATAACAATCTATGGCTCTTTACTAGGCTAGAATTCCACGCAGAAGGACAATCAGGAAGCAAGAGGAGATATTATACAGACTTTTAAATACCTGAAAGGTATTAATGATGAGCAAGAATCAAATCTTTTCCAGTGAAAAGGAAACTGTAGAACTAGGGGGGTGATGATATGAAACTCCAATGGTAGACTCAGGAACAACATCAGGATAATTTTTTCATGAAAGGGTGCTGGAGAAGAATGGTAATAGAATTCAATAAGACATGGGATAACACAAAGGAGTGAATTTTCAAAGGAGTTATGCACATAAAAAGGTGGATTTTAAAAGCTTGGCGCGCGCACATCAATTAGGGGATGGGTTAAGAACTGGGCTGGCACCCAGGTATGCGCGTAGATGCCACTGCACGCACATCTCAAAAACGTTTACGCCTCGGTGTGCACTGAGGTCCCCCGCTGCGTAACTTTACTTTTACTATGGATGACATGCAGGTCATAAAATAAAAGGATCGTCTATTTCTGAGGGGTTAAAGGGTCTGGGTAACTGGGGGGAATGTAGGCTATCAACCAGGCGGGTTTAGAGGACTTAGCTGTTACTGGGCAAACTGCTGGGTGAATTGGTAAACTGGGAATGGCGTGGGCACTCGCTCCTTTTAAAATCCCCTGACTTAAGCGGTAGAAGTGGGATTTGCGCATGTCCACATAAAATTAGGTGCACATGGGCACTTAGCCAGGCTATTTTACAACATGTGCACCTATATGAAACGCAAGTTATAAAATGGCTGACCCACATGCGCAAATGTGCACCCGCGTGCCTGTTTCAAAGTTACCATCAAATCAGCATATATCAAAGCAATTTTCAAAAGCCCATTTACATATGTAAAACCTTTTGAAAATTCAGTCCTTTGGAGTGAATCTTCAAAGGAGTTACTTGCATAAAAGTAGCAATTTTCAAAAGTCCATTTATGCACATAGGACCTGATTTTAAAAAGAATTTACACACTTAAAATGGGTTTTACACATGTAAATTTATCCGTGTAAGTGGGCTTTGAAAATTGCTACAATTATACCATTGAATTGTCCTTAGGATTTATTCAGGTATGTACACTTTACGCACATAAAGGGCCTTTGGAAAATTCCTATGATAGTAATTAAATTTACATGCATAAATCCTTTGAAAATGCAACCATTAGAACCTAGTTTTATACGTGCAAGTCCATTTAAAAATTACCTCCAGGGGATCCCTAATGGCTAGAGTATGGAAATGAAGAAACGGGATAACCATTGTTAAATGGAATAACCTGCATGGTGCAGCAGTTACTACTATAAATAAAAAATAACTTGTTGGGCAGATTGGATGGTCCACTTGGGTTTTTTATTTATTTATTTAGTATTATTTATTTAAAAGCTTGCATACTGCAGATCAAAATTTCTATGCGGCTTCCACATAAGTTTCATAAAAATCAAGTCCTTTATCTGCCAAACATTACTATGTAGGTTTGTAAGAGGTGTATCTCTACAAGCACTGTAAATACCTAGCAGAGCTAGAGAAATGAGAAGTCGAAGTCGTACTAATAATTCCTCATGTAGTCCATGGGGAATATCAGATGCTGTCCCGGGGAAGTGCGCGCCGGCAGCTGGCCAGCACGCAGAGTTTACGTCTGCTCCAGAGGAGCATAAGTATTTAAAAAAAAAAAAAAATTGGGGATAGATAGGTTCAGTTTAGGGGTCAGGGAGGAGAGGGGAAGAGGGAAGGATAGATAGGGTTAGGGAAGTTCACGTCCAGTCCAATCCTTCATTGGAGCAGACTGGGAGGAAACTGGGAAAAAGGCTGATTGTTTCGCGCGCGCATAACTGAAAAATTCCCCCGCCCACATTCACACGTCGATTATAAAATCGGGTGCACATGTGCGCACAGATATCGTATTTTATAAATATGCTTGGCGACGCCCCGGGAGCCACGCACAGATTGACGCGTGCACGTGAGGCTTAAAATCAACCCCATAGTGTTTGGGATTAGGCTACCTTGGCAGTGTAGGGACCAGGACGGTGGCCCTTTCCGCACCCTCCCAAGATCAGCCCTGGGAATATCAAACTTGCAAAGGGGTAAAGGACAGAAATGGCTGTCTTCTTAATGCCGCATGTCTTAAAACAAGAATGGGGCAATTTTGTAACAGCCCACATAAATTTCAAGTCATAAGCCGTAAGCTCCTCTAATTTTCAAAGAGATAGTATACGCATACTTTCCCTTTGAAAATTAGCCCTCCACAACAACACCTCCCACATTTACCCATGCAAATTTGCGTGCCGATTTGTTGGAGAAAATTCACGTGCGTACTTTTGAAAATGCAGAAGTGAGCGCCTCAGTGTAAATCCCTCCCCATTCCCGACCCCAGGATTTCCTCCACTCACTGCGGGTAAACCCACCTATCGGCCATTTTCGTAGGAGCGCACTCCGTTACATGTGTAAATACCTTTGAAAATTACCCTCTAAAAGAGACCTTTGTACCCACAGGCCTGCAAGTGGATTTTCAAAGGGAAATTCTCCACAGAATTTCCTCTGGAAATGTGATTTGGCGGGGGGAATGCAGATGCTTTTGCACTCGCCTCCTTTGCAATAAAATCCATAAATATTGTCATAATCCAAGAACTTTATTCTCCATAGTCCAGAAACTAACCAGATATGCTCCCGAAGAAAATGTATCTGCTCCTGAAAAAAGATGCAATGAGACTGCATACATTTTCAAAGACAAGATACCGAGTTTGACTACAGGAAATACCAATCAGAACCTCCAGTCCATTAACATGACTACCAAAGAATTAACAAAATGGTCTAAATTTGAACTAACATCTGCTCTTGGGATACAGTGTCTGATACAACACCTACTAGACAGTATGCCAATACATACCCTAAAACTAATTAGGGATACAACTTCCTATCCTATTGCTGAGATAATAAACTTATCACTTTCCGAAGGCCAGTTCCCAGACATCTTAAGAACAGCAGTAATTAAACCAATACTTTAAAAAAACTAATCTTGATCCCTCCATACTTAACAATACTGGCCTATCTCAAACTTATGTTTATAGCAAAACTGTTAGAAAAAGAAGTACAAAAACAACTTACCGATCATTTAGACAACATAATAAATTATACCCACCGCAGTTTGGTTTTAGGAAACACTGTAATACCGAGACACTTTTACTTGCCCTAAATGACACTGTACTAAGAGGATCCGATAGTGGACTATGCTATCTTTTAATCTTACTCGACGTATCTGCTGCATTCGATACAGTTAATCATACTATCCTCCTTGAAAGGCTAGCTGAAATTGGACTCTTAGATATAACGCTCCACTGGTTTCCTTCATATCTATCCAACCGGTTCTTTTCAAAGTAAAACATAACTCTATTTCAGATAAAATTAATCTTGATGCAGACGTTCCACAGGGCTCATCTCTCTCCTCTTTGTCATCTACTTGCTGGCCTTGGTCTATCCCACTATATCTACGCCGATGATATACAGATCCTCATTCCAGTCCGACACTTTCCAAACAGCTGCTATGTATTTATCAATCATTAAGCAACTTCTAACCCATATGAAACTTATTTTGAACATCAATAAAATTAAAATACTGATGTCAGATAGGAAATCTGGACTTGTGATTCCCCCCCCCCCCTTAAACTAGAATTTCAATCAACTGAAATTAACCTAGCTATCTATATTCCACTTTTTGCACTTTTTTTCAGCAGTTATATTCAGGTACTGTAGGTATTTCCCTATACCCAGAGGGCTTACAATCTAATTTTGTACCTGAGGCAATGGAGGGAAAAGTGACTTGCCCAAGGTCATCAGGAGTGGCAGCAGGATTTGAACGCTGGTCTCCTGGTTCATAGCCCGCTGCTGTAACCACTAGGCTACTCCTCCACTCCAAAAAACATATCTCCACTAAAATCAAAGACGGACTTCACAAACGTTTACATAGAAAATTAGAAATGACAGCAGAAGAAGACCAAACGGCCCATCCAGTCTGCCCAGCAAGTTTTGCACTTTTATTTTTTTTTTCATACTTATCTGTTACTCTTGGTTCTTAGTAACCTTTTGGTTCTATTTCCCTTCCACCCCCACCATTAATGTAGAGAGCAGTGTTGGAACTGCATCTAAGTGAAATATCTAGCTTAGTTAGGGGTAGTAACCGCCGCAATAAGCAAGCTACACCCATGCTTATTTGTTTACCCAGACTATGTAATTCAGTCCTTGTTGGTTGTTGTCTGTATATAGATCCACTTTTCTTCATTCCCCCTGCCGTTGAAGCAGAGAGCTATGCTGGATATGCATTGAAAGTGAAGTATCAGTCTCTCCCCTGCTGAAGCAGAGAGCTATGCTGGATATGCATTGAAAGTGAAGTATCAATCTTTCTCCCCTGCCGTTGAAGCAGAGAGCTATGCTGGATATGCGTGAAGTATCAGTTTTTCTCCTCTGCCGTTGAAGCAGAGAGCTATGCTGGATATGCGTGAATTATCAGTCTTCTCCCCTGCCGTTGAAGCAGAGAGCTATGCTGGATACATTGAAAGTGAAGTATCAGGCTTATTTGGTTTGGGGTAGTAACCGCTGTAACAAGCAAGCTACTCCCCACATTTCTGTGAATGCAAATCCTTATTTCCACATTTCCTCTTGCCGTTGAAGCTTAGAGCAATGTTGGAGTCTTAGAGCAATGTTGGAGTCGCATTAACCATGTGTATGTTTATTGAATAAGGGTATTCTCCAGATAGTAGCCGTCATTCCCGCGAGCCACCCACTCTTCATTCACATCCTCTAGACTTTATAGATCCACAGTGTTTATCCCACGCCCCTTTGAAGTCCTTCACAGTTCTGGTCTTCACAACTTCCTCTGGAAGGGCATTCCAGGTATCCACCACCCTTTCCGTGAAAAAATACTTCCTGACATTGGTTCTGAGTCTTCCTCCCTGGAGCTTTCATTCGTGACCCCTGGTTCTGCTGATTTTTTTCTGACGGAAAAGGTTTGTCGTTGTCTTCGGATCATTAAAACCTTTCAAGTATCTCAAAGTCTGTATCATATCACCTCTGCTCCTCCTTTCCTCCAGGGTATACATATTTAGATTCTTCAATCTCTCCTCATAAGTCATTCGATGAAGACCATCCACCTTTTTGGTCGCCCTTCTCTGGACCACCTCCATCTTGTCTCTGTCTCTTTGGAGATATGGTCTCCAGAACTGAACACAGTACTCCAGGTTGAGGCCTCACCAAGGACCAGTACAAGGGGATAATTACTTCCCTTTTCTTACTCGATATTCTTCTCTCTATGCAGTCCAGCATTCTTCTGGCTTTAGCTATCGCCTTGTCACATTGTTTCGCCGACTTCAGATCATTAGACACTATCACCCCAAGGTCTCTCTCCTGCTCCGTGCACATCAGCCTTTCTCCCCCCATTCAATACAGTTCATTCGGATTTCCACTCCCCATATGCATGACTCTGCACTTCTTGGCATTGAATCTCAGCTGCCATATCTTCGACCACTCTTCCAGCTTCCTTAAATCACGTCTCATTCTCTCCACTCCTTCCGGCATGTCCACTCTGTTGCAGATCTTAGTATCATCCGCAAAAAGACAAACTTTACCTTCTATCCCGTCCGCAATGTCGCTCACAAAGATATTGAACAGGACCGGTCCCAACACCGATCCTTGCGGTACACCATTTAAAACTGCTCTCTCTTCAGAGAGAGTTCCATTTACCATCACACATTGTCTTCTGTCCATCAACCAGTTTGCAATCCAGGCCACCACCTCAGCACTCACTCCTAAGCTTCTCATTTTATTCACCAGTCTCCTGTGCGGGACTGTATCAAAAGCTTTGCTGAAATCCAAGTAGATGACATCGAGTGCTCTTCCTTGATCCAATTCCTTGGTTACCCAGTCAAAAAAGTCAATCAGATTTGTCTGACAGGATCGTCCCCTGGTGAATCCATGCTGCCTCTGGTCCAGCAATTCTCCCGACTGTAGATAGTTCACTATTCTCTCTTTCAACAGTGACTCCATTACTTTTTCCACCACCGAAGTGAGGCTAACTGGTCTGTAGTTACCAGCCTCTTCTCTGTTCCCACTCTTGTGAAGCGGGACCACCACCGCTCTTCTCCAATCGCTCAGCACCACTCCCATTTCTAGAGATCTATTGAACAGGTCACACAGCGGACCCGCCAGCACATCTCTGAGCTCCCTCAGTATCCTGGGATGAACTTCATCAGGCCCCAAGGCTTTGTCCACTTTCAGTTTCTCCAGCTCTTTCCATACATTTTCTACTGTAAATGGAGTTACATCTACTCCACTCCCATCCAGTTTCTTGTTAAGTAGCGACGGTCCTTCTCCAGGGTCCTCTTTAGTGAACACAGAACTGAAGTATTCGTTTAATATTTCAGCCATTTCTTCATCTCTCTCCACACATTGATCCTTTCCACCTTTCAATTTCACTATACCACTTTGAACTTTTCTCTTTTCATTGATGTATCTGAAAAATGTTTTGTCACCTCTCTTTACCTCCTTGGCAATCCTCTCTTCCGCTTGACTTTTTGCCATCTTTAATTCTGAAATGTCTAAAGCCATTTCTTAATTTCTCTGATTTTAGAACAATATTACAACTTTTGATTTTTGCCAACATAGATTACTGTAACACACTCTTACTTGGCCTTCCTTTATCCACTATACGACCATTACAGATCCTACAAAACTCAGTAGCGAGAATTCTAACAGGAACAAAGAAGCAGGACCATATAACCCCTATATTAATATCCTTACATTAGTTACCTATAACAATTTGCATTGATTACAAAATACTATGCATCTTACATAAAATTATTCACTCGGAACAATCAGATTGGCTAAATACAGCCATTAGACTTCATGCCCCAGGGCGCAATTTGCGCTCCACAAATAAAGGCTTACTAAGCATTCCATCTCTTCAATCTGCACACTTATGTCAAGTAGGAGAACGAACAATATCATTGGCAGGCCCCAAAATATGGAATTCGCTCCCTGTTGAATTGTGTCTACAAGCAAATCTAAACACATTCAGAAAGGAACTTAAAACCTGGCTTTTTATGAAGGCATATCAGTACACTACATAATCTATGCAGCTCCTTATGCATTGCACTCCCATTTTAATTTTATTATTTTATTATTTATCTGACCTTATGTTTTAGTATGTTCTTAGTACCTTATTAAATATTGCTGAGTTATAACACTTGTACTTTACATTTTTACCACGTTTTATTTTATTGATGTATTTACTACCTTTTATGCCCTTTGTCTTTTATGTAACAATTTTATTTATCTTCTTTATTTTTTACTCTTTATTTTACTTTTCATGGATACTGTGTTTTAATCTTAGAACAATGTAAACCGTTGTGATGTGTTTTTTTTTTTACCAAACGATGGCATATAAAATCAATCAACAAATAAATAAACAAACAAATAAATAAATAAGGAACAAAAACCCTGTGCAGATTTTTCCTCTCCAGACCTAACCCCATTCACTTTTTACTGTGGCTAAAATATGCACACTGTGAAACAATGGGCTTTCCTTTACCCACGCTAAGAGCTAAGAGGGAGGGGCAATTTTACGTTTGCATACAACTGAAGCAGTGTGCATGCAAATCTAAGCTCATGCATATTCATTAGGGATATCCTAAAAACCCAAGCTGATTGGTATCCATGGGGACCGATGGTTGTTAACACTGAAAAATTATCTGCTAGAGATATTGTTAAATGGTCACTTACCCACTATATCAGAAGCTCGTAATGTTTCTTTGAGGAACAGAACAGAAATAGCTGCACTACCTGCAAAAAAAAAAAAAAAGCCAAAAATTCAGTCCAAACTTAATATGTCATTAAAATATTTTTTGAAACTGCATTGGCATACAATATTTTGTACCTTTACATTTAACAATATCTCCAAGTCCCGTTCCAAATTGCTTTACAAAGTGTTACTGCTAGTTAACAGGTTATCTGAAGTTGAACACACTATTCCATTACAACGTTCCATGAGTTTGGATGCTCAGGTTTTATAGCGTCACTTGTATGAAATTCCTTTTGTAAATCATGGCCTGAAGTGTTTGAAATAGCAGTTTTTGGAAATCTATAAGTTTATCCTACAAATACATTCCCCTCTGCACCTCCTTGTTACCTATCTAAAGTAACATAGTAAATGATGGCAGACCAAAGACCCAAATGGTCCATTCAATCTTCTCTTCTCTTCTCCCTCCCTATGCCCTTCCTTGTGAATTCCATTCATCGGCAAGTTGCTCTTATCTGTGCCCTTGTCCAGCACTGGAATTATTTCATGTAGCTCAGAGAAAACGAGAACATCCCTGAGATTGTGTCCCCAGGTAAAAGCAAAGCGTGGTGGATCCCGGAACACCGGGTGGGGTGAGAGCACGCTCCAAAATTGGTAAATAGTGGAGCATGCTCTCACCCCACCCGATGTTCTGGGCTCCACCACGCTTTGCTTTTACCTGGGGACGCAATCTCAGGGATGTTCTCGTTTCCTCTGAGCTATATGAGATAAACAATTCCAGTGCTGGTTTTTCTGGTCATGCTCCCTTTGGCTCCTGTTCCACTTGCCCCCTATCATACTGTGTTCGTGTTTTTACATATCCAACTACCGGTTCTCATGTACCCGGAAGATCCCCAATAGTTGATCTAGTTCTTGTTATCTCACTCTCAGGGATAAGTGCTGGCTTTCTCATGTCTACCTGGCTAATAACTGTTTATGGACTTTTCCTTCAGTAACTTATCCGATCCTCTTATAAAACCCCACTACGTTAATTGCCTTGACCATGTCCTCTGGCAACAGACTCATAGCTTGATTGTGCTCTACCCTTTCAGATAGTATAAGGATTACAGGACACTCTGTGAAACCAATGGGTAGCAGATATAAGATAAACTGGAGAAAATATTTGTTTTTCAGTCAACACACAATCAAGTTGTGGAATTTGTTGCCAGAGGATGTGGACAAGGCATCTAGCATAGCTGAGTTTAAAAAGGGTTTGGACAAGATCCTGGAAGAAAAGACTAAAAACAATTGGAAAGGGACTTGTTGCCCTGGGAATGGGCAACAAGAAATGGTTCTGCTCGATAATTTCCTAGGGATCCAGATTGGCTACTGTCAAAGATAGGATGATGGGTTCAATGGCCCATGACTTGAATCCAGCTTGGCACTTCTTAAGTTATTAAATACACTTTCCGTAGACTCTTGTTTGCCATGTTTTTTCTTGAATAGACTGCAATTCTCCATGAAGCAGGGAATAATCTCTTGTGTGCACCAGTACAGCCTTACGTATGTCTAGGAGCACTTTAGAAATGATAAATAGTAGTATTAGTAGTAATAGTAGCTAGGATTTCATATTAGTTTTATCTATTTTCCACTTTATGGGATCTATTTATAAACCCATAGGAGTGAATTTTCAAAGGAGTTACATTCATATATTGTAGCATATAATGCACCAATTTTCAAAAGCTCATTTATGAGCATAAAATCTTTTGAAAGTTCATCTCTGTGGAGTGAATTTTCAAAGGAGTTATGAGCATAAAAGTAGCAATTCTCAAAAGCCATTTTACAGGTGTAAATCCTTTTGAAAATTACCTCCTTAATGTGTGTGTTACCATGCATTGTTCAGGATCAGGCCCCACTGCAAACAATGGCAGCCACAGTAAATAACACATGTAAAGCAAAAAAATGGGACCACATAACTCCAATTTTAAAAAATCTCCATTGGCTCCCTATAAAATATAGAATCATCTACAAAACCCTCTCATCCATTCATAAATCTATTTACAAAGCCTCATACCTAGACCTCAGGATCCCATTCCAGCTACATTCTTCCTCCCGTCCATTGAGATCAGCGCAAAAAGGCTCTCTAAAAACCCCTCCACTCAAAATTTCGTCAAACAAAAGAGCCCTCTCCACTGCAGGTCCGATCCACTGGAACTCTCTACCATCAGATCTCAGGCTTGAACAATGCCCCATCACATTTAAAAAAAAACTTAAAACTTGGCTTTTCACTCAAGCCTACGACTGAGTTGTCTTCACAACTCCCCCCTCCTGGACAATTTCATATCATACCACTTTGTTCAATAATTCTAGAATTAATTTTCTAATCCCTCTTGTCAATTTTTCAAATACTTTATTCATGATTGATTCATTCTAATCGCCTGTCTATAAGATTGCTGTGATTTATTGTTGTTTTAATATTATTTATTTCAATTTTTTTCTCCAAGTTCATTTTCCTGTTCTATGTAAGTCACACATGTTAAGTCACTCCAATGTTATATGTAAACCGAAGTGATTAGTAACATTGTTACTAGAACTTCGGTATATAAAAATGTTAAATAAATAAATAAATAAATGTAAATGCATGTCATGGGTTGAAAAATAAATCCCTATGGGCCTGATATATGAAGATTTTTCTCCCATTCTGTGTCTATGGGAAAAATGCTTAGTAAATGTTTGTTGCTTTATACAGACGTATGCTGGAATGTTGACACAATGGGCTATCTATTGTGTCCTATAGCTACTAATCGGTGATACTAAGCAAAAAAAACTTGGCCAAGATTTAGTTCCAAATGTAAGGCCTGGTTCATCAAGTAATTTTTCCATAGATACGGAAGGGGAAAATAGACACAAATGCACAATTAAACTCTGGAATTTGTTGCCAGATGATGTGGTTAGTGCAGTTAGTATAGCGGTGTTTAAAAAAGGATTGGATAAGTTCTTGGAGGAGAAGTCCATTACCTGCTATTAAGTTCACTTAGAGAATAGCCACTGCCATTAGCAATGGTAACATGGAATAGACTTAGTTTTTGGGTACTTGCCAGGTTCTTATGGCCTGGATTGGCCACTGTTGGAAACAGGATGCTGGGCTTGATGGACCTTTGGTCTGACCCAGTATGGCATTTTCTTATGGTCTTATGTTCTAATGACTCCTGATCCCTCAGTTATCCAGGGTTGAAAATGTTGCTCAAATATCAATCACAGCTTTTGTGAGGAACGGTTGAGTCCAATACTTCTCGTAGCACAACAAGTTAAATTCTGCAGGTTGCATCTCCAGAGGAATATAGTCTGAATCAAGGAGGTCCTCACATATAATCTGCATCCCAAGGCTTTTAAGGCAAGACTTAAGGACTTAGATATGTGTGCCCTAGTGGACTGGAGGGACAGCAGAGATAAGATTGAGATATTCAAGACTGAGATATTCAAGTACTTCAGAAGGTATAAGAAAAGCACTTCAGAAGGTAAAAGAAAAGCACAAAATTGTTCAGAGAGTAGTTAAATCACAAGCAGATTGTGATAAATTGCAGGAAAACCTTGTAAGACTGGAAAATTGGGCATCAAAATGGCAGATGAAATTTAATGTGGATAAGTGCAAAGTGATGCATATAGGGAAAAATAACCCATGCTATAGTTACATAATGTTAGGTTCCATATTAGGTGCTACAACCCAAGAAAGAGATCTAGGCGTCATAGTGGATAACACATTGAAATCGTCGGTTCAGTGTGCTGCAGCAGTCAAAAAAGCAAACAGAATGTTGGGAATTATTAGGAAGGGAATGGTGAATAAAATGGAAAATGTCATAATGCCTCTGTATCGCTCCATGGTGAGACCGCACCTTGAATACTGTGTACAATTCTGGTCGCCGTATCTCAAAAAAGATATAATTGCGATGGAGAAGGTACAGAGAAGGGCTACCAAAATGATAAGGGGAATGGAACAGCTCCCCTATGAGGAAAGACTAAAGAGGTTAGGACTTTTCAGCTTGGAGAAGAGACGGCTGAGGGGGGATATGATAGAGGTGTTTAAAATCATGAGAGGTCTAGAACGGGTAGATGTGAATCGGTTACTTACTCTTTCGGATAATAGAAAGACTAGGGGGCACTCCATGAAGTTAGCATGTGGCGCATTTAAAACTAATCAGAGAAAGTTCTTTTTTACTCAACGCACAATTAAACTCTGGAATTTGTTGCCAGAGGATGTGGTTAGTGCAGTTAGTATAGCTGTGATTAAAAAAGTATTGGATAAGTTCTTGGAGGAGAAGTCCATTACCTGCTATTAATTAAGTTGACTTAGAAAATAGCCACTGCTATTACTAGCAACGGTAACATGGAATAGACTTAGTTTTTGGGTACTTGCCAGGTTTTTATGGCCTGGATTGGCCACTGTTGGAAACAGGATGCTGGACTTGATGGACCCTTGGTCTGACCCAGTATGGCATGTTCTTATGTTTATATTCACAAACTGTAACAAAACTTTTAGTAGAAATCAACAAGAAGTCATAATATAAGAACGGTTGGCAGGGAAGATTCAAGATTCAGGAATAATATAATAAAACATATCCTTACAGACTGGATAGTGGATGCGTGGAATGGCATGGAGACGGAGGCAAAAATCATATAAGAATTCAAGAATCGTAGGGCAAATACAGAGAATCATTAGTTTTGAGGAAATGAAGGCAAAACTAAGATAAAGTAGGGCCTCTGATATTGAAGTAGGAAGGGAAAATAGCAGACCAGATGGACTGAGTCATCTGCCAACTTATTCCATGCATCTTTTTATAATGACTGGTCAAGAAATAATACTGGAAGTAGATCTACATGGAGCTGTAAATTATTTGGCCAAAGAAGGTTACAAGAAAGCTTGGACAATCATGGAGAACAGGGATGGTGGAGAATGCAGTAGAGTTTGATTAATTGAACAAATGTTGTTGCTCTCTGTCTAGAAAACCACAATCTCAAAGCAGTTCAGTGCTTAAGGTTTTCTGCCCATAAACATTTGAACAATGACTAGATTGCCACAAAACAGTAAAATAAAATACCTCTGTCAAAGAAGCAATAGATAATGAAAAAAGAAACAAGGGTATGAGGCATGCTATAAGATTATATACAGTGGTTATGTTCTGTCAGTATGCAAAATAACACACTACATTTAATCATACAGCCTCTCTGACTAAAAATGTGTATCCAAGCAACACTTTGCGAATTAGATTACAACAGCCTATCCCTTCCAAAAAAAGAAAAGAATCAAAATTAAAATATGAAGAAAAACAGGTTAGTTAAATGTCTGCCCTTTGCCTCTGCAGTTGTAGCTCTCTCAGATTTTGCCAGGTCCAGCCGATTAGTTGCTATAACAACAAAAAGCTGATGGCTCACTAATAGGAGATTCAATTGAAACCACAAGGCATGTTGCAAACAAATTAACGTACAGAGAGAACTGGAAAACTAAAGAATACTGAGGAGTAAGTTATGGTAGAACAGTTTAAAAAAAAACAAAACCAAAGCCTTTTTAAGCTTTTGTGCATTAATTGACATGCTGGTGGAAAGGAACAAAAGACTATTTCAGATTTTTATAAAGAACTTCAAGCATATACAGTAAAATTAACAAAACAGTAATAATTCAAGCATTATGAAAACTTATAATGCTCATGTCCTCTACTGTAGCAGAAATGTGCATTCCTGATTATAATTTGATTGCAGTAATCACTAATCAATACCTACTGCTCTGTTTTGCTGCACAGAAAATAAACCAAGTAAAAAACAAAAACACAGTCTGACGAGTAAACTGAAGAAATTCAACTTATTTAATATTAAGCAGCATTCAGTTTAGTAACTTGTATACATCCCAATTAATACAATGTGCAGCTCGTAGTCACAAGCTACTAAAATAACATTTAAAAACTCAATAGGATATACAATCTAGGTGACAATTCAACCTCAGCATTACAGAAACTTCTGGTTTCTCAAGTCAGAACTTCTGCTCCCTGGGCTGGCTGGGGATGCTCTGGAGGCAGCGTTCTAGTGTGCATTCGTTTTGAACGCATATGTAAAACACAACTTATTATTTTTTTTAACTTAAAAAAAGTGATGATGCGCAACGCATCACATTTTCAACGTATTCAACATAGCTACGTTGAATACGTTGAACCTAAATAAACACTTAAACCCCCACCCTCCTGACCCCCCCAAGACTTACCAAAACTCCCTGGTGGTCCAGCGGGGAGTCAGGAAGCCATCGTTGTTTTCCTTTGCGAGGAGCACGTGACGTCGGCGTCACGTCGGAGTGACGTGGACGTCACGTGTTTCTCCGTGCCTCCGCTCCGGGACCCCCATTGGACCCAATCAGAACTTTTGGCCAGCTTGGGGGGGGCCTCCTATAGACCTATAGTCTATTAGACTATAGGGGTCTATTAGAACCCCCCTATAGTTAGTTTTACACAAAGAAAGGGGAGGGGGAGTCTGGGGCCACTCGAGCACTTTAAAAGATGTTGTTCCCGGAATTTGGAGCAGCAATCTTGTACTACTGCCATGCTCCAGTATTTTTAATGGCGGGGTTTTTTTTGCCACTGAGAAAAACATTGTGGGTGTGTGATTCACAAACCTACAGAACTTGATAATGCAGGTTAGTGAATCCTGTGGCATTTTTCCCTCTGGGGAAAATACTGTAGTTTAGTAAATGATTCCCTTAGGGTCCTAAATCTAGGCAAATGAATAGCAGGCCTACCTTTAGATTACTATGAAACAGTCCTGCCATTTTGAGAACATAAACATGAAATTGCAGATCTGTTACTAGTAATCTATATCATACCATTTAAAAGAGTCATAGTTCCTGCCGACTGGACCCTGGCCAAAGTACCATCAATTTTTAGAAAGGGCTCTAGGGGTGACATTGGTGCCAAGCAAAATGATAGAAGCTTTTCTTAAAATGAAAACTAATGGCCATTTAGATATTCATGACAAAGGGGAAGAGTCATCAAGGTTTTAGCAAAGAGAATTTGTGCTTTACCTATCTGTTACATTTTTTGAAGATGAAATTAAAAAGTCATGTCATAGGAGGCAGTGTCCTACTGTGGACTGGTAACTACTTAAAAGGCGGGACACAGAATAGGACTAAATGGTCAGTTTTCCAAATAGAGAAGGGTCATTAGTGAAGTGCCTCAAGGATCTGCACTGGGACCTGTGCTGCATAACATATTCATAAATGATCTGACAAAGAAACAGGATGAAATGGCTCCCTTATGAAGAAAGGCCAAACAGGTTAGTGCTCTTCAGCTTGGAGAAGAGACGATTGAGAGGGGACTAGGGGGCACTCCTTGAAACTAACAGGTAGCACATTTAAAACAAATTGGAGAAAGTGTTTTTCACACAATGCACAATTAAGCTCTGGAATTCATTGCCAAAGGATGTGGTAAAGGCAGTTAGTTTAGCTGGGTTTAAAAAGGCTTTGACTAAATTCCTGGGGGAGAAGTTGATAAACAGTTATTAAACAGGCGACTCTGGGAATCCCATGATCTGTCAGAGTGAGCAACAAGAAAATGGACCTACGTTTTGAGCTGGACTCAATGGATCTTTAGTGTGAACTAGCATGCCACTCATGTTCTTATTCAAAGTTGCAAGAACAGCAGTGGATTTTGAGAAATTGCAGAAGGACCTAGTGAGATTAGGAGACTATGTGTCTGGATGGCAGATGAAATTTAATATGGAAAAAGTGCAAACTGATAAATTTATGGAAAATAATCCCAACAAATGTACATATTTCTGGGTTCTGTATTGGGAACCACCACACAAGAAAATGGCCTTGGAGTCCTTGTGGACAATACATTTAGCTCTTCAGCTCAGTGTGGGAGTGGTCAAAAAGATTAGAGAAGGGCAATACAAATAAATGATAAAGAGAATGGAAACCGAACTCCCATTAATTACCCTTAACTCTAGACTTTCTTTCCTCTTTTTTCCATTGATTTGTTATTATTTGTGTTTTAATTTTAATTATAATTCTTATTTCACTTTTAATTTTGGTATTATGTCTCATGTTTTTATTATGTATGTTTTAATTATGTAAACTGTTCTGACTACTATTGAGTATAAAAACGGTATATAAATAATTTTAAATAAAATAAATAAACTATAGGAAGAAAGGCTAAACATGTTAGGGATATTTAGCTTGGAGGAAAAAAGACAGAGAGGGGATATGACAGAAAAACAAACTCACAACCACCAGGAAAAGAACTTTTATAGGCTAAGCAACCAGACCATCTCTTCGGGGCAAGTATCCTCACACCCCCACCTTCTCCAGTACGGAGTCCCTCAGTGCTCCATCCTCTCCCCTACCCTCTTTAACATATATATTACCCTACTCTATAATCTACTCAAGGACGCCAACATTCTCTTCCACACGTATGCTGATGACATCCAGCTATTATGCCCCCAGGCCCCGATCCCTATCGGGCAATTTCTGAATTCAAATCTGGCCTAGAGAAAGTCTCAAACTAGCTGTTCCACAATAAACAAACAAACCCCCCCAAAAAACAGAAGTCCTGTGGATTGGGAAACAGGATCACACCTCCATCCATTCAAGGGTGACTCTAGATGGGACTTTTCTCCCTTCGCTCACCAGGTTAGAAGCTTGGGTTTTCTCCTGGACTTCAAACTCACGACTGACACTCAAATTCAATCAGTAACCAAAGCTACCTTCTTCCAGTTACACCCAGCACCACCTTCCTCCCTTCTTCAATGATCATGCATTTGCAACAGTGATCCAGACCTGTGTTATCTCCTGCCTGGGCTTTAGCAATGCTCTATACATCAAATTACTCAAGAAACTGGACCACTGCCTACAGCTCATTCTAACCGCAGCTGCTTGAACTGTAATAAAGGTCAGAAAATATGACCACATCACCCCCCTCCTCAGATCTCTACACTGGCTCTCTGCACATTACTGGGTAGAGTTCAAAACCCTGGTCCTCACATTCAAGGCATTCAAAGGCGTAGCACCTGCCTATCTGTACAACTGCCTCTCCCGCTACACACCCATTCGCCCACTACACACACTACCCCAAGCATGCCTTGTTGTGCCAGCCCCTAGAAACAAACTCGCAACTACCAGGATAAGAACTTTTACAGGCTCAGCCCCCACTCTCTGGATCTCATTTCCATGTGAAATCAGACTGGCCCCTGATCTGCTCACATTCAGGAAATCTGATGGTTTATAAAAGTTTACGGCTTGCTGCCACCACCTCAAACTCCTGAAGAAAGCACTGTTCCCTTACCCCTGCCATCAGAATCCATATAATCCAGGAACCTTCCCACTCTGCATTTCTATCGGATTTTGAACTGTATAATATAAACTTCTTCCCTAAGTTTGGTTATTGATCTGTATATCGTAACCTGTTAATTGTTTACTTTTACTTGTTACACCCGCTGTAAATCCTGTTCTTTGTAGATCAGCTCCTGTTCCATGTAGATTAGTTCCTGTTCATTGCAATTCAGTTCCATGTCACATGCTTTGAACTCTCACAGTGGAAACATGTGATCATAAATAAATGATGATGAAGTTTATAAAATCACGAGTGAGGTGGAATGGGTAAATAAAAGGATCTACACTGGTTGTCAGTCCCATTTACATGCATTTTAAAATTCTGATTATAGTCTTTAAATGTCTTCAAAGAGAATCACCTAGTTACCGTCTGATCAGCTAACGTAATACTTCCCATCTGGGTGGCTTGGTTCTTCACATCTCGAATTCTCAGAGCACCTTCACTCACCATGATCAGGTTGAAGACCACTCATCACTCCTTTTTTTCTTATATATCTTCTTGTTTTGAAATAAACTACCTTTATATTTAAAGCAGAAGCCTAATTATTTTAAATTCTGGAAAGGCAAGACCTGCTTTTTACACATGCTTTTAACTATCAATAAATTTTCTGTTTTTTTGTTTCATACTTTGGTCTCGTATCTAGCCTGTTTCTGATTATTTTGATAGTCAGCATTTGAAATTAGTCTGCGTTGTGTTTAGTACTTATTATGTACTATTTTATTTTTATTGATCATTTTTATGTTTGTTTTAGGTATTTTATGCTTAGTTTATTATAATTATAACCAAATGTTTTATTTCATCTTGTTTTAATAGTAAACCGCTTTTGGATAAATTTATATGGAAAAGTGGTATATTAAGTTTACAAAATATAAATGGTTATTTACCCTTTCAAATTTCCAAACAAGGGGACACTCCAGGAAACTAAGAACTAGCAGATTAAAAACAAGTTGTAGAAAGTACTTTTACGCTCAGCGCGCAATCAAGCTGTAGAATCTATTGCCAAAAAAAGTGGTCAGGGTGACTAGCACAGCAGGCCTCTATGCATGTACTTTTATCCACAGTTGGGGAGGGAGGCAGAGATGGGGATATTGCACTTACATAATTTCCTTTTAAAAATTAGTATAAAGTCCGCAGGTAAAAAGTACCAGCAGACTTTGCGCCAATGCGGGCAGTTCTAAAATTCCTTCCATAATGTCTACTTTCTGGGGATCTGGTCTTTTTTGATGTGAAGTTTTAATAAACACATTAATGTAATTCACATAAAACATACTCTTTTCCACAGACATGATATGCTATCCAAATATTTTTCAAGCAGCAAGTAAAGAATACAAAAAGAAATATTTAGAAAATTAAAGATACATTACATAAAGCTCCTTACTATGCATAAATATCCTTCCCAAAGAGCTGAGGAAGAAATTCTGAAATAATAGATCATTCAGATTCAGCCACATGGAAAGAGATTTGAAAAATGGTTTGAGCAATAAAACCAATGACTTAGATTTTCTACATGGCTCTTGCATTTCACTGGTAACCGACTGAGGGTCTGATTGATCAAGATCTTTTCCCGTTGACACAGAATGGGAAAAAAAAAAGCCTTTTGTGAATTGGTGCCTGAGTGGGTCAGTAGAAACAGCAAAAGGCTAAGCCGCTGGAGGTGGATGACCTAGAAGTCAGATCATGACATGTTTTTCCACTGACTGAAAAAATCCACATTAAGAATAACAATAATAAAAAAAAAAAGCATAAAAATGGTTTTGCTTCAGACCCTAGGGGCTACACTTAGCTCATCTCTCAGAATAAGTGACACAAAGACTGTTCCTCCTGAGCCATTCACAGCCTCCTCCTCTGCCAACCTGTCCCAATGCATTTTAGATTCTAGCTTTATCCAAAGTAAAGGTCAGCGTGTGTATCATTCAGCAAAGGCTTCACTGTACTCTGCCTTCAAATCGGCATGGGCAGCTCTCACAAAAAGATGTCTGCAAGCCATCCCCTCCAGGACGTACAAATCAGCTTCCTGTCAAAACCTGGAATGAGGAGAGAAATGGTTGACTGGATGCTGAACGAAGGACAGATTGCCAGCATTTGAGAGGGGACGGAAGGAAATGAAAAGGCACTATTACTTCATCAAAAAACGCCATCACGGATAACCTTGGTCTACAGTTATGGGGGCGATGCTCCAACTTTTTTGGGTTGGGATAAAGACCGCGGATACTTTATATTCACAAGCTTAGCACCAGTTTTCAAAACAAAAGTTCCGCCTACCGTTTGCTTTGAAACTTGCTGTGGACAAAAAGGTGTTGCAGCATTTTCACCTGATTTTTTTGCAGACAGACTCTGGTAGCAGAGCATATGTGTAGAGTGGAAAAGGTCCTCCACACATGGACTTTTCCTCCACTGGCCTAAATCCAGCCCCCCCCCCCCCCCCCCCCGAACATCTCTTCTCACCATGGCTACAAAGTTTGTGCCTTGTGGAAGAACCAACTTTTACCAGCATTCAGGAAGGGCAGTTTTCAGACAGCTGACGGTCTCAAGTAAAAGGTTTTTGCCTGCATAAATCACTTTAAAAATTGTCCTACCTGTGACGTAGGCTAGAATTCCCCTCCCCCTCTTCCAGTTTTATCAATAATGCATCCCAGGTTTCCACACCCCTGCCCCACCCCCTGGCCAGTACTGTACAAATTACATTCTAATTAATAGTGACAAATAACAGAACACACATTAATAGAGATCAGATATTTGAATGGTAACCATTGCGTTTTCTTCAGTGCTACATTCTGTGGTGTACCTTTTACCACAATTGTCTGTGAAATGTTTCCAGTTTGAAATGAGGCTAAAACAAACCAGGAACAGATGTACTCATTACATGACCAACATCACCACAGTGAATCCCTATGACATCATCTCACACTACTAAAAATGTTCAATGTTTAGAAAAACTGACTACATATAATAATCCACCTAATGGAACTTTGCATCATTCTAGGTTCTGCAATGTAATGCATTATACTTGTATAAGAGAGGGGTCCCAAAACTGTCCCTTACTAGCAAGCCTCAGAGACCTGAGGCTAAGGTCAGAATAGAGAAGGAGTGGAAGAGAAGGTCTGACACTCTCCAGTGGGAGGTGTCATGGGTTTAACAAACCGCCTGAGTCCTTGGGGTTCCGGGTCTTCAGGTATGTTCTTCCAAGGGGAAAGGTCATGTTTGGTGGAATATCTCTTTGAAGAGAGGGGTACTGGTGTGCCTGCTTCTCCAAGGACAGAGTCCTATCTCCTGTCCTTGGAGGGTGGCTGAGGGCCAAGATCAAAGTGCCCAGGCCTTAAGGACAAGGGAGATCTTGTCTTGAGGTCCAAGAGTAATTCCTGAGACTTGTTGAGGATCTGAAAAGAAGTCACTAAGAAGAGGGAGTTAATCTCAATACTCCTTATTGTCTAAGAGAGATTTCCTCAGAGATTGGTGAAAGAGAATTAGCCTTTGTGGGAGGCAGAGGATGGACTGCCTAACAGGGAGAGGTTCCAAGAGTTGCGGTCTGAGAAAAGGAATCAGCTAGCGTTAAGACCCCAAAGCGAAATGATAAATGATCTGGTTAGTTAGGTAAGTTTGTCTGCTAACTTCCTGTGGCTTGCACTTCTCAATATTGATGACATAAGAACAGAAAAAATGCCACGCTAAGTCAGACCAAAGTTCAATTGAGCCCAGCATCCTGTCTCCAACCGTGGTAAATTCGGGTTTCTAGAAAGTACTGGCATATCTCAAAGAGGTCAATATTTAGAGGGAATTAGCAGGATAACTCACAAGTTATTTGGCTAAATATTGACTTTTGAATATTTTGGGGACTTATCTGACTAAATTATAGACACATGTATGATTATCGGCCTGTTGGTGAGAGACTGTATGTGTGCACCCAGCGCAAAGAGCGCCTGGCTTTCAGAGAACGAGTCTGATCTCTGGAGACCAGAGTGGCAGACATGGAGAAACTGATACAGAGAGAGAGAGATATTGAACTCCACTGGCTCGCAGTACAAGAAAGAATCAAATACAAAATTGCAATGCTAATTTTCAAGCTCTTAAACGCTGATTTTTTCCACTGGGTTAACTCTCTGCTCAAATTTTATCAGCCCACATGAGCTCTAAGATCGCTCCAACTTCACCTTCTCAAAGTTCCATCTCCTAAGACAGCCCCACTGCATATTACCAGAGAATGTGCCTTTTCAGTGGCTGGACTGATATTCTAGAATACACTTCCATTGGATTTGAGACAATCAGAATCACTTAAGGATTTTAGGATAGCAATCAAAACATTTTTATTTAAACAATGTTAGTTCTGCTAGTCTACATTATGTTTTATTTTCATTTATTTTATTTCATTTTTATCTGTTTTAATTTGTAACATTAGTGTTTTTATTTATTTATTTAAAACTTTTATATACCGACATTCATATACATAATATACATATCACATCAGGTTTACAATTAACAAGGGGAGTAATATCAAATATATTAATACTAGGGATACCAAACAAACAAACCTTTGGTATAATGAAAAGATAAAAGAAATCAAGAGACAGCTAAGAAAAAAAGAAAAGATTGGAGAAAAAAAGAAAAAGATTGGAGAAAAAATAAAACCAATGAAAACCTAACAAAATACAGAAAACACCTAGCTTACTATAAACGAATTATTCTAGATACAAAAAAGCAGTTCTAGAGCTCTAAAACAGAAAAATATGGAAACAACCCAAGAACATTATTTACCATAGTAAGCAATCTCACTACTGACAAATCCGAATCTACACAAAACCTTCCAGAAAAAAGATGCAATGATATCGCAACTTTTTTAAATGACAAAATAAAGAACCTAAAAACTAAAATCCCAAATACAACGAAACAAGAAATTAAAATGGGAAAAAGAGAGATTAAACAGTGGTCAACATTCTATGAAATATCAGACTTAGAGATCGAAATTATGCTAAAAAAACTAAATCCCGCCCCACATGCTCATGACACAATAACTACCACAGACTTAAAAAAAATAGCCAACACTGTATCCCCGACACTAGCAAAAATCGTTAATCTATCCTTAGAGGAAGGATCCATGCCAGATGCACTAAAAGGAGCAATCGTAAAACCAATTTTAAAGAAGAAAAACAGCGACCCACTTAACCTGAGCAACTACAGACCAGTATCAAACCTACCACTAATTGCAAAATTGATAGAAAAAACTATACAAAAACAACTAGCGGAACACCTGGAAAGCAATAACATCCTGTTTCCCTCACAACATGGTTTTCAAAAACACTATAGTACAGAGACACTCCTGCTTGCACTGACAGATACCATCATGAGGGGTTTCGATAATGGTGAACACTACATTCTAGTGATGCTAGACCTCTCAGCAGCCTTTGATACTGTGAATCACAACATACTGCTAAATAGGCTAGAAGAAATAGGATTAAGCAACAAAACAATCAGCTGGTTCAGATCATATTTAAGTAACAGATATTTTCAAGTTCAAATCAAAGATTCTATGTCAGAAAAAATAGACCTTCAAACAGGAGTACCACAGGGATCCACCCTATCTGCTACTCTTTTCAACATATACCTGCTACCTTTATGCCATCTGTTAGCTGGCCTGGAAATCACTCACTATATATACGCGGATGACATTCAATTAATAAGCAGCATGGAATCTGTCAATCTTTTGGATTCTGCCAGGTACTTGTGAAGTAGATTGGCCATGGCCACTACTGGAAAGAGGTCTGACCCAATATGGAAAATCTTATTTTCTTAATTATTGATAGCTCATTATCCATCTAAAATTTAGACAGATAATGTGGGGCTGTTCTGGGGCAGAGGTAAGCTAGCCAAACAACTTATCTGGCTAACTCAGAGTTAGCTGGATAACTTATCCACCTTACTCTGGTCATGCCAAAGTGTAGTTTTAATGTTAGCCAAAGAAAATTATCCGACTAACTTAAAGATAGCTGGCTACATTCAATTGTGCATCTACACCACTAATATCCCTTCAAAGTTAGCCAGATAAACTTATCTGGCTAACTTTGCAATCCCGCCAGTGACTGAATATTTTCCCCAAAGAGTAGATCAATTCCTTGTTTCTCAATCCCAGAGATAAATGGTAGCTTTTCTCAAGTCTACCTGGCTAATAACGGTTTATGGACTATCCTTTAGGAACTTATCCAAACACCTTTTAAACCAAGCTATATTAGATGCTTTGAAGACATACTCCTGCAACAAATTTCACAGCTTGATTGAGTGAAAAAAAATACTATTTTGTATCATCTGTTAATTTGACCTTACTTGTAGCTTGGGGCACACCACTATTCACATCTCTCCAACTCTTTGTTTCCTATCTTTTATCCAGTTAGTTATCAATCCACAATAGGACATTACCTCCTATTCTGTGACTTTTTAATTTCCCGAGGAGTCTTACAAGGATCTTTGTCAAATGCCTTTTGAAAATCCTGTTACATTATATGATCATCTCACCCTTATCTACAGGTTTATTTACACCTTCAAAAAATGTCAGTAGTTTGGTAAAGCAAGACTTCCCTTTGCTGAATCTATGTTGGCTCTTCTCCATCATGTTTATCTATATGACCAGTAAGTCTGTTCTTAAGAATAGCATAGTATTCATTGTTTGAAACTGTCCCCAATATATGTAAGCTAGAATACATCTTATTATTGACTTTCCATACTGTAATAATTCTGCTTGTCAGTATTTTTATCAATTTTTATAGCTTTTTTCATTATAGTCATTTAATAAACATTAAGCAACATGCCTGTTATGATCTGTTTGAAAAGATAGCAACATTCAAATGCCTCAATATAAAGTATAAATAATCCACAAAAGGAAAGAACGTTCTAGAACAAAAGTTTGATATGAAGCAGAAAGGAGGTAAACTCGGGAAATTTTTCTTCAAAGACATAGTGGTGGGTGCATGTAACTATTTCCTAGTATAGGTAGTTTGTGCAAAAGTAGTAGCAGAAGTCAAAAAGTCATGGAACAAGTTCAGATGGATGGGAGATAAAGAGGATTACGGAGAAAGTGGGAAATGATGAGGAGAGGATTAGGGATGGGGACTGGAAGTGAGAAAGAGGACCATGGATTGAGGGGAAAGGAATCCAGGGAGATAGTGTAGGAGGTAAGAAATGAGGAATGGAGCAGACAACATAGGAAAAAGAGGAAAAGGACTGGAAAAAGGAGAGCAGGCAGGAACAATAGGACAATCTTCTACTCACTGTGCAGCAGCAGCCAAGAAAGCAAATAGAATGCTAGGGATTATTAGGAAAGGAATGGAGAATAAAACAGAGAATATCATAATGCCTCCATGCTGTGACCTCATCTTGAATATTGTGTTCAGTTCTGGTCATCTCAAGAAAGATATAGCAGAATTAGAAAAGGTACAGAGAAGGGCGACCAAGATGATAAAGAGGATGGAACAATTCCCTTATGAAGGAATGCTAAAGAAGTTAGCACTCTTCAGCTTGGAGAAGAGATGGCTGAGGGGAGATATGATAGAGGTCTATAAATTAATGAGTGAAATGGATCGAGAAAGCGTTAATCAGTTGTATGCTCTTTTGAAAAGTACAAAGACCAGGTGCCACATAATGAAGTTACTGGGTAATACATTTAAAACTAACAAGAGAAAATATTTTTTTACTCCATGACTAATTAAACTCTGGAATTCATTGCCAGAGGATGTGGTGAAAGATAACAGTATAGTTGCAATTAAAAAAAGGTCCTGGAGGAAAAGTCCATTAACCATTACTAAGGCAGAGGTGCGGAAATCCACTACTTATTCTTGGGATAAGCAGCTTGGAATCTATCGACCCCTTGGGATCCTGCCAGGCACTTGTGATATGGATTGGCCACTATTGGAAACAGGATACTGAGCTTGATGGACCCTTGGTCTGATCCAGTGTAGCAAACTTTATGTTCTTATGTTCTAAGAGACCAGAAAGAAAAGAAGAAAAGAGAAGCAGATAAAAGGGGGCAGGAAGAAGAAAAATTATTAAAATATCTATTGCTGAAGAAAACAGACAAAGGAACAAACAAAACTTAATCAGAAAAGAATTAAGGAGAAGTTATCATTACAGAGGAAGGATGAGAAAGAGACAGAAGAAACAAAAAGGGATAGAAACAAGAAAAAAAAAAGATATTGAGTCAGAAACTCAAACCAAAGACACCAAAGATTGGAAACGTTTAGGGGCAAATTTTCAAAGGGTTACGTGCATAGGTTATGTGCGTAACCCCCGAAAACCTACCCCAAACGCCCCCTGCGCGCACCGAGCCTATCTTGCATAGGCTGCCGGCGCGTGCAAAGCACCAGGACGCGCGCAAGTCCCAGGGCTTTCCTGGGGGGGGTCTCGGGGGCGTTCATCGGGGGCGTGTCATCGGGGGCGTGTCATCGGGGCATGGCCGCCGCCTCTGGACCAGCCCCTGGACCGGACCATGGCCTCGGGCAGGTGTAACTTGTGCAACAAAGGTAGGGGGTGGTGGGTTAGGTAGGGGAAGGGAGGGGAAGGTGGGGAGGAGGCGAAAGGAAAGTTCCCTCCGAGGCCGCTCTGATTTCGGTGCGGCCTTGGAGGGAACGGAGGCAGGCTGCGTGGCTTGGCACGTGCAGGCTCCCGATTTTGGGCAGCCTTGCACGCGCCGACCCTGGATTTTAACAGATACTCGCGGCTACGCACGTATCTATTGAAATATGGCGTACTTTTGTTTGCGCCTGGTGCGCGAACAAAAGTACGTGCGCGCATAATTTTATAAAATCTGCCCCTTATTGTTGACAGAGAATATTTATTTTATTTATTTAGACATTTTATATACCGTCATTCCATGTAAAGATCACAACAGTTTTCAAAAGTAACATTCATAGCTATGGATCAACAAATAAAGATGGGTAACAGAGATAGTATTCAGTAACAGGAAATAGCATCAATGAAATGAAATGTTCCATTAACAAAAGATCTAGGGCACAAGGTGAGAAGTACAAAGCATATAACAGTATAACAAATGTCACGTTGTGTTGAGATTCTTACATTCACTTGTTAGATTTATTCCTCATGCTTCAATTAATATTGCTTGTCGTTCTTATCATTGAAGTTCTCTACATTCTGATGTTTTCAAGTTAGGTTCTATGCATTTTTGAATAGTCATGCTTTTAGCTCGATTTAAATCTCTATCTGTTATCAAACATAATTTCTCGGGTAGAAAATTCCAAAGTTTTGGACCCACTATGTAAAACACACTATTATATTCCTGCACTTACCAAAGCAGCATGGAGCCGCATTCAGCCTGCCTTCTTCCCGCGGCAGGAGCCGTCGCTGACGTAATCTCTCCTCATAGCCTGGAGGCCGCAGTCCCCCGGCATCGCCTGCGCAGGAAGCCGTGTTCATTTGCTTGTTCCCCGGCTGGGATGCCGCTGTCCCAGCGTCAGGCATAGGCGTGGCCTGCTTGGCTTCCCTGCACTGTTCAGCGGCAGCATGGCCGCTGATCATGGTTCTAATATTTCCTGCTTCCTGTCTCCTAAGGCGCGGGCCGGCCTCCTTCAGTGATTTAAAGGGCCAGCCTCCTGGCCCCACCTGGACTC
This sequence comes from Rhinatrema bivittatum, assembly GCF_901001135.1. Lineage (NCBI taxonomy): Eukaryota > Metazoa > Chordata > Amphibia > Gymnophiona > Rhinatrematidae > Rhinatrema > Rhinatrema bivittatum. Next base: position 715,587,186 of record NC_042616.1, read on the forward strand.
CTCCCAAGGCGTCTCCTGATCTTCAGCCCTATTTAAGGGCCCAGCTTCCAGTCCTTAGTTGCCTTTGCAAGGAGTTAGTTCCTCTCAAGGACTTCTCGTCTCCACTCCTGCTGGTATTTCCTGTTCTTCGTGGGATCCCTTGTTCTTCTTCATGTTCCTGGTCTCTTGTTGCGACCGTCTGCTTGACGTCTCCACCCTGCCCTCCTTACCTTCTTGGCGACTTCCTCTTGCTGAAGTGGAAGGTTGGCTGCTGCGGCGTCTCTCTGCCATTTTCCTCCGGCGTCTCCGGAGTGGCTCGACACTGCAACCTGCCATGTTTCACAAGGGTCTAAGGGTGCGTGCATGGCGCGGCCCCGACTGATGTACCAGCAGTGGCACAAACCTCAGGGACGTCTCCCTGAGATGACATTAATCATACTCGGATATATAAGGTCTTGGATATCGCTAACTAATCGAGTTAGCAAGGATTCCGCCAACTAAGCTCTCTGCCTCCTCGGACTTACCAGGGGTACCCCCGCTTCTCAGGAGCCTCGCTCTCTCTTTGTTTTTCAGGTCCCAGTCAGGAACCGGTACTTGCTCCTCCGAGGGCCCATGGTCCCGACTGGTTGCTGAATCTCTCTTCTGCCGGAAGTCATCACTGCCTACTAACACCAGTGAGTCACCTTCTTTTCTCGCTCCTCGAGGGCCTAACTCATTCTAACACCTGGACTACTGCTAGAGACTATTGTGTGAGTGTTACCATCAAGGCTCTGTTCCTGAACTCTGTATACCCTGCCTTCTCACTATATTTAGTTTCTCTTCAGCTCAGTTATCCAGGATCGATGTTCCAGTACCTGAGGGACTACAGCCCAGCCAGGCACTTCCAGCTCACTACTGCCACCTCTGGTGGTTCAATATACTGTTTAATAAAAGAACTAGTGTGTGTCTGTCTCCATACTCTGAGCCTGACTGGTGGTCCCTCTCGGGATCTTCCCCCGGGGGCGTGGTCATCTGCCACCGGCCCAAAGATCCACCCACAACTACCTCAAACACCAACACTCTTCTGGATTTCCCTTGTCATTTCCTGATGTTGTATGATATTCCTGATGTTCCTTCCTGATGCCTCGTCTCCACTTCTGCTTCCTGGACCCCATGGTTCCTCATTACTATCTCTTCTGGCGTGCCATGTTATGTTTCGTCACCTCGTGGCATGAGCCTGTCTTCTCATTTGCAGCACAAGCCTCCGGAGGGTCATCCTTGCCTGAAGCCAAGTCTCGTCTTGGTCCCCTGTCTCATGCCTGAAGCCAAGCCTCGTCTTGGTCCCCTATCCTGAATCTCGTCTCGGCCCTCTGATGTTCTTGTGGCTGCTCCGTCCATGTCTAAGACTCTGACTGAACCTGCTCTGTTCCAGCGTGGTCCGTGACCAGCCATGGGTGGCTGTGTAGGGCGCGTCTCGGTGCAAGCTTCTACTGAATCTTCGCCATGTTCCGGCTTCATCTTTCATGTATTCATCCGGGGTCTGTTTCACACTCAAGCATGGTCTGTGACCGGTCCCTTGGGTCTGTCCTGTGGTGGGCTGTGTAGGGCGCGCTGCGTCGCAGCCTCAACCCAGTACTTGACTTTGTTCCTGAACCTTGGTCCTCAGTCTTCATGCTCAATCCTCTCGTCTGTGTCTTCACGTCTTCAAGTTCCTCGTCTTGAGTCTTCATGTTCCAGAGCCTTTGTCTGCCCTCGCCTCCTGCCCGGCCTGCTGCCTTTGCCATTCCCAGCGGCATGTCCGAAAGGGCTTGAAGTAGTCGGAGGACCACTCAGAGACCAACCTTGCATGGTTGGTCTCACTCAGGCTGTGCAGGTCGGCAGGGGCCTGGGCTTGGTCTCAGCCCAGGCTCAGACATGTCTCGCCTACCTCGGTACTGCCTTGGAGCCCTCTGGGGTTGTGCCGAGGTCCAACGGCACACAATCTCCTCAGAAATGGGACCGCTCTCCTATGCGCTCCCTAACACACATGATCCCTTACTTGCAACAGATGTGTAATAATTGTAATGGTTTTAAGATACTTGCAGGAAGACCAAGTAATAAGGAGTTATAGTAGTCTAGGTTTGAGAAAATTAGAATGAAAAGCACATCAGTGTAATTTGTCTTGGGATGTAATTCAGATTCTCTGACCTGGACATCTCTTTGACACAGAATTTACATGCTGGTAACAGCAGAATTTTATCGGCCAACTTTGTCTGATGCATAATTAATTCTCTTTGATGCAGGACATATCTGCCAGCCCTGAGACTTTTGTATTGGGTCCTAAATATTTTGTGGTAACAAAACTTAAATAATCTGCTTTAAGATATGTTTTCAAAGTAGATTACTAGATTTATCTATGAGGACTGTCCTTAGAGGCATAGCAAACTCCCTATCTCTTGGCTTGCTATGTCTCTCTTCTACTGTTGCCTAAAGAACTTTCTTTAAAAAAAAAAAATGCTAGCTCCATCTCTGCCTCTGCTTCATGCATCAGCTGCAGAGCCTACTCCTAATGTTGTTGGACCTGGGCAAGTGCCTGAGACACCTGATATTCTGGTAGCAGTCGTTATGGCTATCTTCATATGTCCATAAGTATCTTAAAACTGCAGTCCAACCTGCCCTGTAAAATAGGATTCACGTGAATAATAAGAAGGGGAGCATGAAAGGGAGATGGTTGGACCACCAGATGACCAGAAAGAAAAAGGGGCACTCGGGGAGCACACAGCTATTGCAGAAAAATGAAAGGAGTTCCTTGCTTCTGTCTTTACTGAGGAGATAACCGCATAGGTAACTATCTCTGAAGAATCAGAGGAAATGAAGCAAGTAATTGTGAAACTGTAAGATATAATAAAGCAAGCTGACAAAATAAATATTAACAAATCACCAGGCCCAGAAAATATTCAACCCAGAGCTCTAAAATAAATCAAATATGTATTTATTATTGATTTACAATTATATCTTGACCAAATCATTTCAATACAAATATATATAAAATAGAACATAATTCATAACAGTAACAAAAACAAACTGCCAGGACCATGTTAAGTCCAGTAGCAGTACAACATATGATTCATTTGTTCACATCCTCAAATGCTTTCTTGAACAGCCATGTTTTGACCTCATTTTTAAATATTTTGATGTCGTTTATATTCTTTAGCTGGTCCAGCATAGTGTTCCACAATATAGGACCAACAATAGAGAAGGCACAATCCCGTACCTCACCCAAGTGAACCTGATATAAAGAGGGTACTGTAAGAAAACCCTTGGTTGTGGATCTTCGTGATCTCTGTGGTTTGTGTATGAGGAATGCGGCTCCCATCCGGTGTACATTTTTCCTCATGATTATCTTACATAGTAATGTTAAAACTTTATATTTTATCCTGAACTGAATCAGTAGCTAATGTAATGCACCCAAAACTGGAGTAATCATAATCATATTTTTTTATTCCAGTAAAGACACAGGCCGCTGAATTTTGCAATAATTGGAGTGCTCTAAGGGTGCTTCCAGGTAGACCCTCTTTAAAATCAGCCACTGTTCCTGAAGACTAGAGGGTGACCAATTTAATGCCAATTTTCTAAAAGAACTCCAGAGGGGAGCCAGGAAAATACAGACCGGTGAGCCTGACGTTGGTGCTGGACAAAATAGTAGAAGCGTTCAGTATTTTTTTTTAACTTAATTTTTATAGAGTTTAACATATAAAAAAATGGTACCATAGAAATCAGTGTCCTATAGAAAAACATCATAAGAAAGTTAGTCTGTGGTACGTTGGTATAAAATTACTCTATAATACTCTGTGTACAATTTTGTTACTTAGTAGATGTTCTGTAGAAAATCACCTTGTAATGCAAGAGGACCACCTCAGTTTCACCCAACAACTCCCCTTCATGCAGAATGCAGACTGTTATGCTAAAGCCAGGGCAAGGAAATGGAGATAGCCCCCACCACCCTCCCCCAAAAAAACAAACAAATAAATACCTTTAAAGAAAAAGATATGTGCTTCCCTTCCTCTTTTCATTCTCCTTTAACGGAAATAAAGGATCGGGAAAAAGACACTTTAAATATCCTCTCTCTGCTTCTTCATATTGCTTGCTCACTAACAGCAGACACAGATGGAATATTGATAAATGTCTCACCTATGATAGACACACATCCTAATGGAACGATGAGTGTAGCTGGTGCAAATCCATAGGCCACGAAGTTCCCCAGCTCTCCAATCCCCATCACCACGATTCCACACCACCACAGCTTGCTTTTGAAGTAAGACTTGTGATCTAGTTGGTATGCCAGTCGAAGATGAGCATATTTCTGGAATTTAATGATTCAGAACATGAATGACAAACAGACTTTGCACTGTGCTAATACATGCTGTGAGATGCATGTAGATCAGGGACCCATGTCGACTTTATGTTCCGGTTATACAGAGATTTTGTTTTAATTCACATCAGTAGGGTGAGGTCGGTATTCAGATTCTCAGCATCAATACCATTTTACTTTTACTATCATTTAATGAATTGATACTGAATTCAGAACTCCAGAAATCTGAAGCCTCTCAATTAATGCACAAAAGAAGCTGAACCTACTTTCCAGCTGAGGCAGTGTCTGCATAACTTCAGTTAGAAACTCATGCTACTTAACAGAAAAGGAAAGGTAAGGAGCTCACTTCCTATTAGCGGTGTCAGAATACTAGGCACTCATTGCTAAATCTGTTGTTGTTTGCCCGCATTGGGCTATAGGCATACACCTAAAGCAACACACCATATAATCATTTACCAGAACAGGATCAGAGGTCACATTTAAAGAGCTCTTCTTCAATCCTAATTTTTACTTGTATTTTATACTGCATTTAAAAAAGAGTTTCTTTCATATGCCAGCACTTATCTCAAAACCCAAAAGTCCAATGCGCCAATTCGGTTCTACTCATTCTACTTACACAACTGCTTTATGCTCTTCCTTGCCCATTTACTCCAGCACATATAAGACACCTCTAAGGAGCAGTCTCAAACCTGCACCTATTTTTAACCCACACTCAGAGACTGCAGCAAACTCACATAGACAAGACAGCGGTATATTAATTATCTCAGAAGCTACTTCAGATGTTGTTCTTTGACTAACCAGTAGATGTCATCATATGAGCACAGAGCACTCTCCAGAGAATGAGAGTGCTACTTCAGCATCAACTCCAGACCAGGCAAACCAGTGAGTATGTAGCCCTCTCCCTTCCTAGACCTCACACTTGAGAGGGTATCGCTATGGAGATGTTGTGCCTTGGTGCCACCCAGGCCGACTGCTGTGGGAGTTGTTGAGTCCTGACAAAACTCTCTTTGCCTGCAAATGTAACCCTAAGTCTGTTCTGAACAGGGATGAAGCAAACTTTCAGGGACCTTAAGCTTAGGGCTTTATGGTTGATGTTTACAGAATCTCGCTGGACATACAGAATGGTGTTCCAACAAAAATGAACATTTCCTCAATCAAAGGTCTTCAAATTTTGATAACCTGACAATAGGTTCATTTTTCAGGAGCTGAATCCATAAGGCTACAAATCCACACACAAACAATTCTAGAACCTCCTGTAGCTGAAATTACTAGTCCTTGCTGCAGGATTTCCCTACTCTCTGGGACAATCCCTTATACATGTTTTTACTTTTGCACTCAGGAATGAGACCACCCCAGCCAGTTGGCTTTTCAGGATCTCTCTAATGCAGTGTTTCCCAGCCCTCTCCTGGAGGCACACCTCGCCAGTCAGGTTTCACAATTTCCACAATGAATATGTATGATATAGATTTGTATATCCTGGATCTCCAATGCATGCAAATCTATTTCATGCATACTCATTATGGATAGCCTGAAAACAGGAGAGGATTGGAAAACATTGCTCTAATGAATATGCATGATATTTATTTGCATACACTACCTCCTATGTATGTATATTTCTCATGCATAGTCATTAGGGATATCCGGCAAATACGACTGGCCTGAGGACCAGTTTGGGCACCCCTGGCGTACATCACGGCCTCCATCATGGCTGCCCTTAACATGGTCAGTAACAATTGTTACCGAATGTGGTAAAACTACTTCAACATGGTATTTACTAAAGGCTTGACATCAGTTAACAAATACTGCATTAAATATGCTGCTTTTAACACACTTTAGTAAACAGTCTTCTAACTACAGTATGTTCTGTTTGTCTCTCCATTGGCCAGCACTAAGCAGGACTACATCTTCCACATTCCTGCAGGTATCTGGTGCAAAGGCCAGAGATTCATAACAGGTATTAGACTACAATGAAGTCATATTTTCATGAAAAGCAACCAGTCCTACTCCTTTCTATTCATCAACCTGGCAACATAATTTCTACTTGTTAGTTATGTATTCATGTATTGCTAAATAAGCATATACTTGTTTTTACAAAGTAACTATCTTTTACACCAATAGTTTCTTTCACACAGGAATCCCAATTTTTATAAGCACTGCCCTTCCCATACAACTTTACTATGTGCTTTAATATTTTATATATTGATACCCCTTCTCCTCACTCTTCTTTTCCTCCTATGTGACTAGCTTGCTCTCTTTTATGTCTCCTCTGTTCTATTGTGCTCTTGGTCCGTTCTATGATCTCGTTTTTGAAGCTGTATAATCAGGGTTTGTAATGGTTTCCTCTACTGTACTACCTAACAGCTGCTGAGTTTCTTCAGCATACCTTCTAATGGGAAGGATTTCTGTAAAAGTGACATATTGAGAACTAGACGACTCAGTGGACTCATACGGGGCACTGAATGGTTTATGATCTTGGCAATTAATTGAATTTGGTCAGCAGCGATCAAGGTACAAATTAGAAGTTACTTGCTAATTTTCTTTCCTCCAGTCCTGATAGACCAGCCTTCACTGTTGTTTTGTCCCCCTACCAGCAGATGGAGGCAGAATTCCAAACCTCTTCCCTGAGGTACCCTCCTATATAGGCTGGCTCAACAGAGAAGGAACAACAAGGGGACAACCTTATACCGTGGAAAGATTTATTAATATTTAATTACAGAGCCCGACTCCGGCCGAGTTTCGCCAATTAAGGGTGCATCAGGGGATGACTTCTGATGTCAAACGAACCTACACAAATAGATTCTTTTATCAAATTTCAATCTTGATCCTGCATATAATTACTTCCACTTCACAATCTGACAGCGTGTCACGCTCAAATTTATGTAGAACTAGGGCAAAAATAAATCGATGTATCTGTAATATTTTGCAATGTCTCAAAAGCAATGAGGCAGGTCCTCGTATCGAATCTATTTGTGTAGGTTCGTTTGACATCAGAAGTCATCCCCTGATGCAGCCTTAATTGGCGAAACTCGGCCGGAGTCGGGCTCTGTAATTAAATATTAATAAATCTTTCCACGGTATAAGGTTGTCCCCTTGTTGTTTTTTGCCTTGGCTACGTGGGACCACCTTCCGATTTGCTTTATTGGACCTTCAACAGAGAAGGAGTCAGTAAATTCTTGACCAAGCTGGTCCTAACAACTGTATTTATTTTTATATCTTTTGCTACTTCCCATATCACCTAAAAAACTTTTTTTAAAAATGCACTGGCGCTCTTGCTTGGAGGGGAGAGGGGGGCTTGTCTCGGTGGGCAGACCTCTTTCTCCCTTCCAAATACTTATCCTTGCTGGCACCAGCAAAGGGTAAAACTAAATGTAAATTGAAAATTAAACTGTGCCCTACAATATGGCCTGAAAAGAAAGGAAAAGAAGAAGGAATGGGCATGCTCTTGCCCCTCACCCTGGAGGGCTGTACTAAAAATGCCAAGAAATGTGGCCTCCCCTTGGATCCTTCTCACTATAGAAGCACTAAAGGAATATTCTTGTTCCCTTATACTCCATTTCCTTCTCCCTTTTTTTTGGGGGGGTGGGGGGCATTGTAGCACTTGGGGTGGGAGTTTAGACTGGTCTGTCAGGACTTGAGGAAAGAAACTTAATAGGTAAGGTCTAGTAATTGTATCTTCCTCTTCATCCTGCGAGACCAGGCTTAAGTGTGGGATGTATCTAAGCTGTACTCATCCCGGATGGGAAAATCCCAGTGCTGCTTCCAGGTATCTGTCATAAATCATATGTCTATTCTTTTGTGGAAATGCAGCCTATAATGTTTTATAAATGTGTATACTGAGGCCCACATGGCTGTCCTTCAAGTGTCAATGGGTGCCATTGATCTAAATTCTGCCCAAGAGGATGTTTGCGCCCTTGAGTGTGCTTTCAGGCCTTGCAGTACCTCCCTGCCACTCACTATGTATGCTGAGCCAATGGCCTCCTTGATCCATCTCGCAATAGAGGTCTTAGATGCTGCCTCTCCTTTGCGTTCTCCTGTGTAAAGAATGAATAGCCTATCTGTCTTTCTGAACTTGTTCGTGATCTTTAAATATTTCAAGAGGATTCTTCTGACATCCAGACGGTGCAGGTCCTTCCTCTTTTCCATGCAATTCATCTTTCTAAATCCTGGCAGGGAGATCAGTTGGCTAAGGTGAAATTCAGATACCACCTTGGGGAGGAAGGATGGGACTGGTCTGATTGTCACCTTTTCTCTTGAGAAGGAGAGATATGGTTCACGGCATGATAGAGATTGAATCTCTATTGAATAGAATAGAATATCTCTGATATTCTTCTTGCTGAGCATATTGCTACCAGAAAGGCTGCCTTCCAGGTCAGATCCCTTAGCTGGATCTTATTGAGAGGCTCATAGGGGACTTTAGCAATCACCCTCAATACCAGGTTCAAGTCCCCTGCTGGAACTATCGGTTTGTGCGGTGACTATGTGTATTTCGCTTCCCGTAGGAACCGGACAACATCCAGGAGTGATACAGTGAATGAGCCCCTGATCTGTCTCCTGTAGCATGTGATGGACTCTCAGAGAATTTAATACCGGGCCCTTATCCAGGCCATCCTGTAGGATCTGCAGTTTCACTGCTGTATCCACCTTCCTTTGGTGAATGCCCCTTTGGAAGCACCAGCGCTCAAAGAGCATCCAGGTTCTAGCATAGGCTAGTGATGTTGATCTTTTTCTTGCTGTAAGCAGGGTCGAGATTACCCATGTGAAACATCCTCTTTTCTTGAACTTGTCCCTCTCAATAGCCATCCTGTAAGGGAAAATTGCCCTGGTTTTTCCATTTTGATTGGCCCTTGCTTCAGGAGGCTTGGCTCTGGGCAGAACCTGATTGGCTTGTCTTCTTTTAATCTCCTTAGGTCCATGTACCATGGCTGTCTAGGCCAGTCTGGTGCCACCAGGATCACCATCCCCTGGTAGTCTGCAATTCTGTTCAGGATTCTCCCTATCATAGGCCAGGGTGAAAGACAAAGCAGTAGTTCACTGGGCCATATCTGGGTTAATGTGTCAATTTACTTAGACCCCCATTCTCTTCTCCTGCTGAAGAAGTTGGCTACCTTGATATTGCCTCTCAGATCCCACTGGAAGTGTCTCCAGTGGCCTATTTGCTGAAATGCTTCCTCCAACAGTTCACATTCTCCTGGGTCCAACTTTTGTCGGCTTAGAAAGTCTGATTGTACATTATCTGTACCTGCAATCTGAGCCGCTGAGATATCTTGAAGGTGGTCTTCCATCCATGTCATTAGCCTGGCTACTTCTATCGCCACCTGTGGGCTCCTGGTTACTCCCTGTCTGTTGATATAGGCTACTATCATGACATTGTCTGAGAGGATTCTGACTGGCTGCCCTTTCAACCTCACTCTGAAGTGAGCTAGGGCTTGGCAGACCGCCCTGGTTTCCAATCTGTTTATGGAGAATTCTCTCTCCCTCTGGGAACAGAATAGCCACCCCCCCCTCCCCAACCAGCCTCTGATGCTGGCATCTGTTATCAGAAGAATCTACTGGGGGAGCTTTAACTGGAGTCTTTGGTCAGATTGCTCCTCACTAGCCACTATTGGAGACTTTCTTTTACATGGACTGGCGGTAGAAGCCTTCACTCAAAATCCTGACTCTGTGGAGCTCCATTCACTAGTAGGTACTCCTGCAATGGCCTCATGTGCGCTTTTGCCCAATGTATTGCTTTGTTGGCTGCCGCCATTGATCCTAGCATCTGCAGGGTCTTGCTCTGGGCTCTTTGGCTGATAGCAACGCTTCCATCTGCTGCTGCAACTTAATTATTCTCTCTTCTGGTAAAACCAATGTCCCCTTGTTTGTTTCAAAGAGGGCTCCCAGATACTTTACCATCTCAAATGGGCATAATTGGCTTTTGATTTTGGCATAAGTGGCTTTTACTACCCTTAATCACTAAGCCTGATACTGTTGATGCAGCTCCATCATTGCTCTCTGCTCCCACGGCAAGGATTAATGGAAACTGGATTCAGACAGCATCCGAGGGCCCTGACTTTTACGGTCTAGGAAACTGATAAGCACAAGGGTAACCTGCACAGTGCAGCAGATACTGGCATAAGCTTGCTGGGCAGACTGGGTGGATCATTTGGTCCTTTTCTGCTGTCATTTCTAACTGGATTCAAACAGCATCCGAGGGTCCTGACTTTTATGGTCTAGGAAACTGATAAGCACAAGCATAACCTGCACAGTGCAGCAGATACTGGCATAAGCATAAGCTTGCTGGGCAGACTGGGTGGATCATTTGGTCCTTTTCTGCTGTCATTTCTATGTTTCTATTCATCCCAACCTTTCCAGTTGTTGTATGACTCCTTCTTTTACCTTTTGCTTTGTGTCTGCTCTTATTAGCCAGTCATCCAGATAAGGATGGACCCCGAGTTCTTCCTTGTATAAAGAGGTGCTACTATAACCAGGACCTTCGTGAAGGTTATTGGTACCATGGTTAGCCCAAATGGCAGGGCCTGAAACTGGTACTGCTGGCCCAAGACAGAAAAACACAAGAACTTTTGGAAGCTTTCCCGCATTGGTATATTTAGGTAAGCTTCCATCAGATCCAGAGAAGAGAGAAACGAGCCCATTCTTACTGCTGCTTTGATCCTCCCAAAAGATTCCTCTGAAGAGTGGAATCCTCAGAACCTGGTTTAACTTTTGAGGTCCAACATTGGTTGGTATGACCCGTTCTATTGTGGTACTGTGAAGAACATGGAGTATGTGCCTTGTCCTCTCTCCTGGCTGGGAACCAGAATGATTGCCTTGAGGTTAAACAGCCTGGTTACCAAGTCCTGCACTGCTTGTCTTTTTGCCCTGCTGCATAGTGACAGAATGAACTTCTCCTTTATGGTGCCCTTTAGCTCTGGGTAATAACCATCTCTTATAATGTCGAGGATACTCCAGTCTCTTGTTACTGTGGCCCACTCATGATAAAACCCCCTCTCAGTCTGCCTCCGATTTGCGGGAGTACCAAGTGGGCCCATGTACAGTCATTGTGTTCCCTTGCTAGGGTCTGACTTCTGCCACCAGCATCTCTGGAACCACGCCTGGCCCTCCAAAAGGGTTGTCCATGTGACCTGCCTTCCCTGCTAGTCTGGAACTTTGACCATGTGGGCTGCCTAGTATTCTTGGACCACTGCCTGCCAGTGTCACCTCTCTGTGGTCTCCTTCTATCCTCTGACAGTTTCAGAGGTTTGGACTCTAAGCTCTTCATGAGACTTTCCAGGTCATCTCTGAGGAGTAATTTCCCTTTAAAAAGAAGTTTACTCAGCTTAGCCTTAGATGCAGAGTCTGCTGCCCAATGTTTTAGCCACAGCAATCGCCTGGCCATTACCCCTGTGGCGACTTGCTTGGCTGTGATTCTAATGAGATCATAGAGGGCATCAGCCACATAGGCTGCCACCGACTCTGCTTGGGCCGCTTCTGAGTTACTGGATCCTTCTACTTGACTCGCCTGTGGAAGTAGCTGCAGTGTACAGAACAAGGCTCTCACAACATACCCGCTATAGATCGCTGTACACAGCACTAGATTAGTTAATTTGAATTCCTTTCTGAGCAATGTCTCGATCTTTCTATTTGTAGGTTTCTGTGGGCCCCACCCCTTGACCAGAATAGTGGTCTTCTTTGAGACCACTGTGTCCACTCTAGGGAGGGATAATAGACTCTCTCTCCCTGCCTAGTCCATCACATACAATTTCTCCATATTTTTCCTGCTCCGCAGCCTTAGGTCTGGGGTAGTCCACTCAGCTGTAATCATGTCCTGGATTGCAGAGTGGATAGGGAAGGCCCTTGCTGGTTTCTTAATGCCAGTGAGGATAGGGTTGCCCTTCAGTCTTGGGTCTCTGATAGCCTAAAGGCCTGAGAGACATTGGTGATAAGGGCTCCTAATTCATCAGCCCTAAATAGCTTCACGGCCAAGTTATCCTGCTCTGGCCCCAGGTCTTCATCTTCCTCAGCCTCCTCTAGTCTACCTGTGAAGAGCCTTCTGGCTAATCTGAGACTGGCTCCTGTGAGGGCCTGGGCTTCCCACATTCTCTAGCTTCAAACTTCCGTTTCTTCCCTGAAGAGGAATGAGCTTTGAGGGATTTCCCTTTGGAGCAGCCTGAGCTCATAGGTTTACCCTTCATTTCTCGATAAGCCTTGTGCATCAACAGCACAAACTCTGTAGAGAACTCCTCCCCCTCCTTATCAGCTGTCTCCTTCTCTGAAGCAGCTGGAGAGAGGGCGGAAGCCTGACTGGCAGCTATTTCCATTTTGGCTTCGGGTAACGCTGGGCTTCCTGAGGGAAGAAGAACCAATGGCCCCCTCCCACCAGCTGCACTCTCCCGTGTTACCCTTCATGGCGCCATCACTGTTGCAGCAAAACAAGCCTGTGACCCTGGGGATATGCTGCATGCCTCACTTGAGGCACTTTCTACCCCTCTCCATTGTTGCTTATCTTCGTGGAGGGAGTTCAGGTGCTTTGGGCCGGGTCCTTAGTATTAGGCATCTAGGCCCACTTACCACTGTTGCTGCACTTAATGACCACTCCCCAATGGGAGTGGTCATTAAGACTGTGTGCGCTTAACACAACTAATAAGCCCACTCGACTGTGACTTCTCAGGCCTCTCTTTCTAAAACAGAGGTTCTTGGGGCCTGATCTCTTCATAAATGAGGACTGCCTGTCTTATCTCCTGTACTAAGATGGTGACATGTGCTATAGGTCAAGGTACCTAGCCTTCAGAACGCAGGAGCTTTTGTCTCGGGATGCAAGAGTGGATTCCTGAAAGATCTTGAAGGTCCAAGGAAAAGGTCTCTAAAAAAAGGGGGACTTAAGCTTATACTCCTACACTGTCTGAGAGGGTTTTCTTTAGAGAATATGAGAAGTCAGATGAAAGTCAGCCTTGGAGGTCCCACAGAGTAGAAACTTGAACGGAAGCATCAGTCAGGAGCTTCTGCAAAAATACCAGCTGGAGTTTCCAGTGTCTTCCAGAATGGCATCTTCATCCAAATTTGAAGACACCATTGAGGAAGTGCCCAGGGAGGGTCCCTTGCGAAGTGTACCTACTGCTAGGGTATGCACATCTAACAGTGACTGTGTCTGTGATTTTCTTCTGGATTTATTTTTCTGTAGTGAAAGTTGCTAAGCACCAGTATAGCACTTATGATTTACACCTGCAATCAAGTTTTAGTAAAAGGATTTTATTTTGAAACGCAGCCATTGTGTGCCTGTGTGTTTCTGTGCTGGACTATTGCAGAAGACCACTAGAAAAACCCTAAGGGTCTTGAAAGATTTCTCTTCCCCTCTGTGTGAGAAGAACTCAGGAACATGGAAGCTGACATGGATGGCCCATAGCATCCTCGGTTAGCCCCTGCCACCAAGGAAGAGGTGAGGAGGGGGCTACATATAAAAATATATATAGTAAGAAGCATTGCGTAAAAACACAGACCATATAGTTAGTACAAGTTCACAAGTAATGGTATTACATGTTATGCTTAACTGTGCTATTATTTCTCATACAAAGAAGACTGGCATTTACTATTTAAAAAAGGAAAAACTCTTGAAATTTGTATATTGTACCAAATTATCTCCACTGCACTAGACACACAATATTAAAAACAATAAACTGAAATGGAAAGATTTTTTATTACCTGTATATTCAGCGAGATACTAATAAGAAAGTTTCCGATGATTGCTAGAAGTACACCCAAGAGAGTATTCTGTATAAAAAAAAAAAAAAGACAGTAGAAAATGTTAGTATTGCTAATTACAGAATACAAATACCACATATTAGACTGTAAATGCTTAAATGTAAGCTTAGACTGATAAATTATCAAAAGTTTGCTTCTTGATGGCTGGAAGATTATCTAGTGCACTCTTGACACAGGCAATAGGGAAAATACGAATCTGTTTATGTGCCTTCTGTTTGTTTCCTTGCTTTTGAGCAATTTTCAACAAAAAAATAGGTTGAAGGGTTTTTTCCAATGTATACGCTGCAGTTCCTGTGCACTCTCGTCTGCCACAAATATTTTTCTGTTTTCCCAGCAGTAGCTGGAAGATGTTCCAGTGAAGGAATGGACCCATATGGCAGAACTCAGCATCCAAGGGAAGCAGGTATCAATGGTAAAGTTTTCATCTAGTTCACATCTTTTCTACATCATCGCCTGCAACAGATTAACTTCAACAGCATCATTCCATTTGGTATTATACCAACTCTGGAGTTCCGCAGGGATCTGCTCTCTCCGCAATCCTATTCAATATATATCTATTGCCAATATGTCACCTCTTATCAAGTCTCAATATAAATTACAAAATATATGCAGATGACATCCAATTTATCCTCCCATATGATACATCTTGGAAGCACACTTTTTTCTCTAGCAGCTTTCTACATGCAGATAATAAATACATGGTTGTCACATAACCGCCTGACCCTCAATGCAGCAAAAACTGAGATTGTACACTTATCGACTATTCCAAATTCTGCTTGTGCCTCACCTCCAGTTTTCATTTTTGATAACCACATTATACCTTTACATAATCAGGCTCGCAACTTGGGTGTCATTATTGACTCTAAACCCTCCAAGTCTTTGTACATCTCAGCCATCACAAAATCAGCATTTTACAAAATTCACTTATTAAAAAATCCCAAGCCATTACTTTTTCTGAATGATTTTCGTTCAGTACTACAATCACTAGCCTTAACTTGCCTTGATTACTGCAATTCTTATATATCGGTCTTCCAGAATACTCTATACAACCTCTTCAACTAATTCAAAATTGTGCTGCTTGACTTCTTACTAATACTTCATGTAAAGCCCATATAACTCCCGTACTTAAACAACTTCACTGGCTACCCATTCGGCAACGAGTACAATATAAAATCTTGACAGCAATTCATTCTCTGCTCCATAATACTTCTTCCATATGGCTATGCTCCACTCTCTGACTATATCAACTACCACGTCATCTTCGCTCTACTGATAAAAATTATCTCCAAATACCCACCATAAAAACAGCCCACCTAGATTTAACTCAAAACCGTGCTTTTTCTATTACCAGTCTCAAATTATGGAACTCTATACCCAGCCACATCCGTCAACTCAATACCAAACATGATTTCAAAAAAGCAATAAAAACCTATTTATTTTCCTTGGCCTTTCCGAACCCTCAGAGTTAACATTTTGAGAATGGCTGTCAGGTTGATTTGTATTTCCTTGTTTCTGTAATATCTTTACTGTTTTTATAATTCCTCAGTTTATCTATAATTTTATGTATGTCTTAATTCTGTAAACCGCTTAAATCCACCACTGGGTGTATATGCGGTATATAAAAAAAACTTAAATAAATAATAAATAAATAAATAAGGGGGCAATGATAAAAAACTGAACCTGTTTTCACATGTTGGCATAGAGACCTGGCAATTCCTTTAAAATTCCAGTCTCTGGGCCAAATCAGGAAAGTTCAAGTATGACAATACAGGATCCAACACCAACCTTCACTTTAATGAAGAGTATAATAGAAGCTGGAGGGTTGAAGGCTGTAAAAGGTGAAAAAAAACCTTTTCTCAGAGCAACTATGTGCGTTCTAGGAGGTGGAGTCCATTAGGATCACTAGTATACAGAAAGCAGAAAAAAACATCCAAGACAGAGGCGCTCAAGTGTTTGAAGCTTCTATCAAAATTATAAATGGAAGGCATGAATGAGACTTCCTTGTGTTATGGTTTGTTAGTATGTGGACCCTGGGCCGAGATGAGAGGTGTCACTGCCCACAGGGAGGAGCCCTGTGAGCCTCACTGTCGGTAGGCGTGGCCCTAGCAGACGTCAGAGACAGCTGTGGAATAGAGTCTTTATTAGATAGATAGAAGTACACAGCCCGCGGAGCGGGAGTGCAGGAGAAGTAGTGATGTCAGAGTAGAGGGGTATATCCAGAGGGAATACCTCAGAGAAGGAGATCTGGTAGTGGCCCGCAGGGCGGGGTATGCCAAGGAAGTCTCTTCGTAGTGGTGGTAGGTCGGAGTCTGCAGCGCAGGTACATGAAGGAGTCTCTCAGTAATGATGATATGGTAGTGACCTGTAACACAGGAAATACCATCCCTACAGGATACACTGAGGGATTCCCCACAGAAATGGTATGGTCCAAGGTACAGGAGCACGGAGAAAGTTCTGGAGGTGAAGCAGTAGTGGTCTGCAGCGTAACACCTTGGAAACCATACAGGCCTGATCTACTAGACAAGTGAATAATTGGCAAAAGAATATGGTTGTGGCCTGAGGAACGGGGTACACCGGAGAGGATCCTGCAAAGTTCGTAGAGTAGATCCGTGGAGTTAGGTACTCACTGAAGGGTAGTTCGAGGAAGGGTCCTGAGGAGTGGGACAAGCAGTAGTCCAAGGCGGAAAGCCCTCCGAGGCCTAACTACTTGCATTCAAACAATTAACAATCTTACCTATGAAAAAGTAATGCTGCAAATATTACATCAGGTCCTAAAATAACAATACACCTCCTATTAGGAAAACAGAACAAGCCAGGCTGCTATAGATCCCTACACCAGCAGAATACCTCACCTTATTCACATGTGCAGAACACAGGCAAACCATCACTAAATACAGAATAAAAAGAGACCATAAAGTATAAATAAAAATATGCAGATAGAAACTGAACTAAAAACTGCAACAAGTCAGACTCTGAATATAGTGCAACAATGGAAAAACAGAAACAGCATCATTCATCATAAAACATCATCTATAAAATCAAGAAATATAAAACACCAGAACAGTAAAATCATATCAATAATAAAAATAAATATTTCAAAATAGCAGAAGAATAAAATAAATAAAAACTCATATAAATTGATTTTTAAATTTCCCAGATCCCAGCAAAAAATATTTCAAAACAACAAACATGAAATATCAAATAAATAAAACTAATAAGGATTTAAAAAAAACAAACAACAAAACAAAAAAACTCCCACGCTGGAAATTTCGATTTCCAGTCATCCTGAGATTGTTGTGGATTAGTGGGTGAGGGAAGATACACAGACTTTCTTCTCTCTCTCATATATTCACACTTACTTTCTCATATACATATTTATGCCCACACACTCATGCTTCCTCTCTCAGCTGCACACAGTCCCTCTCACCCACACGTGTGCACACACATATACATACTTGCTCTCTATCACACACACGTTCACACTCACTGACACATGCTCTCTCTCTCACACACACTCCCCCCCCCACACACAAACTACCTGTCACATTTTCCTTCTGTCTCTCACACTCACACACATATGGGCCTTACCTTCTTTTCTTCTACTTGCTCCCCCAGCAGCCCTAGACCTGCCTCTTCACTTTGGCCTCCGTTAGATTGGGATTGCGAGATGGCCTCCACTCCACTTTGGCTGCTGGTGGATGGGGACCACCGGGCAGCCCACAGCCTCACTACCTTGGTTCTTTCCCTCACTACCTCAGCTCTTCATCCCCTGTCCTTCATTATCTTGGCTCTTCCCCCCTTCTCTCCCTGCAGAGGGTCTTCCCTCCCTCATCTCACACTTCCTTGGTTCTTCCCCATCCTTTTTTCTCTAGAGATTCTTCTTCCTCTTCTCACCCCTGAGTCACTATCGTAGCTTTTTCCCTCTTCTCACCCTCTTTCCTCATTAGCTTAGCATTTTCCTCCCTCCCTTCCTGTAGAGGCTCTTCTTACGCTGTCCCTCACCTGCTCTTTCCTCCCCTCTTCTCACCCTTTCCCCATGTTTTCTCCTGGACAAAATGGAGTGGAGGCCATGAGCTGCCTGGCAGAATCCAACCCACCAGTGACCTTTCTAGAGAAAAAGCTCTGGGCCACCCGCAGCATAGAAGAGTCTAAAGGAGGCTTGCCTGCGCAGATTTAAGCATCAGATGGGCAAGGGTAACCCTAACCCTTACCCGATATGATGTAGCAGCACATTAATCCCCCGCATGAACTGGCAGCAGCAGTGTTTCAGAGACATCATCTCCTGCTGCCGCGGGGCCAGTCTCACGAAAGAAGCAGCGATATTTTGCAGCTCCTACTGCGAGACCGGCCCCACAACAGTAGAAGACTGGGGGATCCATGTGTTGCTACATTGGATTGGGAAGGGGGTTAGGGTTACCCTTGCTCAATCTGATACCTAAATCTGAGCAGGCAAGCCTCCCTTAGGATCTTCTATACTGTGGGCGTTCTCAACTTCAGTCGCTGGCAGGGTGGATTCTGCCAGGTCCACTGCCTCCGCTCCATTTTGTAAGCTGGTGTCCCCAGGCCACCACCCCCTTGGAGCTGCTGCCCTCGGCTTACACAGTGGGTTGCACCAGCCCTGACCTGGATTCAAGGTAAAAAACCTAGTTTTGGTCTTTGACGGCAAAATGCCCAAACATCTGTGGAAAATGAGAAGAACTGTGGAAATTTTCCATGAAAGAGACAATAAAGCATGTTCTTGTTCCATATGTTTGCCTTCAGGGACAAACCTGAGTAGACTTAGTCAGTTTTTGTTTCCTTTTGAATTAGAAGATGGCCTGTCAGAGAATTCTACCGGGCAAGTAGATGCTGAAACTTAAAAAGGGGAGTTTGAACGTCAGACATAGAAGTGGAATGTTTGTTATTTAGTAGGGGGTTACAAAAGGAAAGGTATAGCCTGTGACACCAGGATGTTATCTATGTGCAGAGAAAGCTGGAACTATAAAGAACTATGGAAGAGACTGTGTTAGCAGTTCAAGTTGTTAGCACATGGAAAAAGAGAAATAAACCAGTTCTTTTTTTCATAAGCAGATGTGTACGCTAATTTCCATTAGGTAACCCTCTATTGCTTTGTGTACAATAGAGGGTTACCCCAGAAAAGGGAGGATGAAGAGAAAAGAGTTGTTGCCCTAGGGCAAGGGTCCCCAAACTTTTAAACTGAAGGTCCACTTGCGACATTTTAAATTACTGAGAGGGCCAGTGGGGGGAGCACAGAAGTCTGGCCCTTTCCATGATTCAAAATGCAGGGAAAGGGGGAGGCAGGGATCAGGGTTCGGAGAAATGTGGTAGATACGGTGGCAGTAAAAATATTTCTAGGAAGTTGGCAATCCTTCCAATTCCTTGAGAACCATACACCCTGTCTCCCCACTTCCTCAGCATCTACATCTGCCCTGGGGGAGTGGAGAGTGCATGAATGGTACTCTTACTTTCTAGGTCACTCCCCTTTCTCACCTCTTTCCTCCACCCTCTCCCCTCTTAATCTCCCTCACTCTCCCTTCCCTTCACCTTGCCTCACCCACTTCCCTTCACCCCTCCCTCACTTACCCCCCTTCCCTTCCTTTCATCCACTCCTCTCTCTCACCTTCAACCTCTCCTTTTTCCTCCTCCCTTCCCTCACTCAGATTATTTTCCATTTCTTTCACCCCCTTCCCTCTTACCCAGACATCTTTCCCTTCTGCCAGTAGGGGATGGGAACTCCACCATCATATCTGTATTTATGGTGCCTCCACCGCATGGATCCTCTTCTGCCAGTGGAGGTTGGGAGTCCCACTAATGCTGCTACTACTATTATTTATCATTTTTCAAGTGCTACTAGACACTTGCAATGCTGTACGGACACACATGAGACAGCCTCTGCTCCTTGGAACCCCACCAGCACTTCCATGGCTCTGCTACCACATGGATTGGCTTCTGCCGGTGGTAGTTGGGAACCCCCACTGAGACTTCCACCCTCTCTGATGCAGGTACCTTGAGTATTTGCGCATACGTGTTATGCTTAGTTCAAGTTTTTTTCTAGGCTAGCACACTTTCTATTGTGCACAGGCACTATGCATGCATATCACTACTTTAGTAGATTGGAAGCAAGGTTGTCGTCTGACATGCAGGCTAGGAAATGTACCTGATAAATGTGCAGAAACATAGATCAGCTCTAGATTTGCTAAGCATTCAACCAAGGTATAATAAAAACCTTCAGGTAGCCTTCAGAGAGGAAACTGTTACTCCACAGATAAACACACTTTTTTGCATTTCTAACCAAGAGTTTAGTAAAATGCAAATCAAAGATGTATTCAATTTGTACTAAGGAGGCAAAAAATATCTTTTCAGTGCTCTCAGTCTTTTCCACAGAGCAGAACAAGTTATTCCACTATCAGCTTTAAATATTACAAGCACAGCTAAGCATGGCTACTCCCTACCGTTGTATGGCTGTATACTTGACAGACAGGGAGCACAATAAATGGCCTTCAGCATAATGGGAACTAGGTCAATATTTGCCTTCTCAATTACAGCCGGATGACTGATGCAAGAACAGAAGTTACTGTAATAGTGCATGCCCTATAAAAAATTCCTCCAATGTTTCATATCCCTCGGGATACATTTCCTACCACAATGGAACCGGAAAGTAAAATGTGTTCTCCTCATACCATAATTTTATCTGCAGTGAAGAAAACTAATAGACCACCACAAGCACATTAAAGTGTCTCTGTACTAACAAGCATTAAAGCCAGCAAGCTATCTGCTGATTTTAATGCCCAATGTATGAAACTAACGACATGCAGAAGGCAGCTGAGTTGCCACGACCGTGTTGAAGACAGCATGGTTATGGTAACACTGCCACACTCTGCATGTTGGTTTCCCTAATGTTAACTGGTTTCCCAGACTCAAAGTTGAGCCATTGTGGCTCCCACAGATGAACAATGAGCCTTGGTGACACAAACACAATAGAGGGTCTCCATAGCCTCCAAACACCACAGTGTTCAAAATGGGCCTCTGAACCAGCAAAATTCCCACTCCCAGACCATCGCTCATGTGTGGTAAGATGTAACTTTCCTGTCCTAAGTAGCCTAGGTTAACCTGCTTACATATTGGATGTTTAATATTGAATAAGCTTATCAGAATAATGTTTATTTTTAAGGATTTGCGAGCTTGTTAACTTTACTGTCAGGGAACCAGCAAGAATGCTAAAATACATGTGCATTAACAAGCTAGTTTATGTACACCTTAACACAAGCTGATGTGCGTTTAATATAGGTATAAGCACTAGTTGTAATTATTCATTTTTTCCTACAGTATGTAACACATCATAACAGGGGGGCTGGGGTAGAGAAAGATGGTGGGGGAGAGGATAAGGAAGGGACATAAACAGAGATGAAGATATATTATTGTATTTTAAAGTGGTTTTATCTGCGTATTTATCTTTTTCTGCTTCAGGAGCCATCCCCAGGTAAGGAGGGGAGGCCACAACCATGGAGGTGCTCTACCTCTGAGTTTGGGAGGATGGAGGCTGGTGGGAGAGCTAGTGAGCTCAATTTATGCCAGGGACGGTCCACCCACCAGCCTCTTCTTCGGTGGTTTTTCCCACTCAGCCCACTCATTTCGGGACAAATTGCATGGTCTTGATGCTTCGTTGAGCGCTGAACCATTGCGACATAGGGGACGGGGTTAACCATGCACTAAGAGTGCATGGCAAGTACAATTTGGAAAGTTGATCAGGCAGGGAATATCTAATGGGTATTCCTACTGTTATGTTGTACACAGCAAATGTGATGTGGCGTGTTGCCTGTCAAGTCTTCAGCTTTCATGGCTGGAATTAGACTGTTCACCCTACAATAAATCTGCTGCATCTTAAGGGAATCCTGCTCTTGCTACGGACCAGGACATCATTGGAGTGGCAAGGATTTGACGGCCCTGCATCCCCAATGCCAGAAGATTGCATTAGCATGAAAAGTAATGAGCCTTTATGAAATGCAACTCAGGTGAGAGCGTGGTCACCCTATGGGGATTGCAGGTTGTTTGATGTAATTAGGTTATGCTATGTAATCTGAACCTATGCTTTGACTACATCTATCCAATAAAGATATTTGTTTCTGGATAAAGTTGTGCCATAGAGCTTCATTCACTCCATTAATTAAAGAAATTAGAGTGTGAGTTAGATGGAAAGGTGGGGGGAGGGAGGGGGGAGTCTGAGATTATATGGGCTTAATGTATAATGTTGTAACTTTATTGTATGCCATGAGTTTTGTTTTTGTAAGCCTCTGAGTTTCTGTAAGAAGAGCATGTTATGAATGTAAAATAATAATAATGCAATGCAAAAAAGGAAATGTCACAATAAATTTATCTGGTCGCCGTTTCCCCACAAAGATATATATATTTATTTTGTATTTACTTTAAATTGTGTGGCCGCATCATCAAGCCTGTCAGCGTGTTCTCTGAATTTTGACAAGAGAGCCGCCCGGACCTCTAATCATCTGCGGCAGTTTTTTTTTCTGTTTTTCAATTTTACAATTTTTTCATTTTCTTCTATTTGTATTTGCTTCAATACAGTAGCACTTATTATATTTATGATGTAGATTTTAAACAAAGCTCAACATAGGGCCGAAGTTTCGCAGCACCAGCTGCTTCATCAGGAGCTATAATGAAAGTGCAGAATTCTTATCATAGGCAATCTTTCTCTGTTGAATCGATACCTGTATTGATACAATTTTACAGCTATTACCCACTTTGAACAATATATTATAAATTACTTATCTCGGGTCGGCGTGCAGTCAGACCTTCCAAATGGACGAACACCGTCTCACAACATCTTTCAACAAGAGGAACAGAGACCATCTTTACGTCAGACGCGGTCTTAAAAACAAGCATAGTCCAATCCTGGGCTTACACGTCATCCTTCAATGTGACGTCAGTATCAAGTTTATGTTCACAGAAACACATTTAATTCGAGTTCGGCATTCAGCCCCTTGGGGTGGAGGGTATCTAAAAAATGTATCCATCTTTGTTCTGCTTTCAGGAGTTTTTGATTCAAATCACCTCCACACCAATGTGGCAATATCTGCTCCAATACGCAAACCCTTAGTGTGTCCATTTTTTAGATACCCTCCACCCCAAGGGGCTGAATGCCGAACTCGAATTAAATGTGTTTCTGTGAACATAAACTTGATACTGATGTCACATTGAAGGATGACGTGTAAGCCCAGGATTGGACTATGCTTGTTTTTAAGACCGCGTCTGACGTAAAGATGGTCTCTGTTCCTCTTGTTGAAAGATGTTGTGAGACGGTGTTCGTCCATTTGGAAGGTCTGACTGCACGCCGACCCGAGATAAGTAATTTATAATATATTATTCAAAGTGGGTAATAGCTGTAAAATTGTATCAATACAGGTATCGATTCAACAGAGAAAGATTGCCTATGATAAGAATTCTGCACTTTCATTATAGCTCCTGATGAAGCAGCTGGTGCTGCGAAACTTCGGCCCTATGTTGAGCTTTGTTTAAAATCTACATCATAAATATAATAAGTGCTACTGTATTGAAGCAAATACAAATAGAAGAAAATGAAAAAATTATAAAATTGAAAAACAGAAAAAAAGACTGCCGCAGATGATTAGAGGTCCGGGCGGCTCTCTTGTCAAAATTCAGAGAACACGCTGACAGGCTTGATGATGCGGCCACACAATTTAAAGTAAATACAAAATAAATATATATATCTTTGTGGGGAAACGGCGACCAGATAAATTTATTGTGACATTTCCTTTTTTGCAATGCATTTGATATTGCTGGAAATTGTCTTAGTTCTTTTTGTATACGTAAATAATAATAATGCCCATTGATATATAGGCCTCCTAAATGTTACCTTTCTTTTGCACGATTCCTTTACAAGTGCTTCAGGAAAGGTTTGTAAGCTCAGTTGTACAATGAGGCATTTATGTGTTGAGTTTTATGTTCATTAAGTGAGTGATTGTTTGTTTTTATTATGCTGTATTGATTTTATATGATTTGCTGCAATTGTTATCCACCTTGAACAGTTTGTCTGTTAATAAAGTAGACTATAAATTCCTGTAAATACATTAATTAATACAATTATTTTTTCATTACATTTTGATCGTAAATATATACACATTTTCTCTCTACTTCAGTTGGATTTAATCTTGCAAGAAGTAAAGAAATTCTAGTGCGATTCCAAATTTATAGTGTTGTTGTTGCCTTGGGTGTCTCTGGTGGCAATTTATGAAATTTGTTCTTGCAAAACACTCCCTCACATCCACAGGCCCAAAAATAAACCTGAGCAGCAGGAACAGTTAAATTTGTACAATCTTCATCCATGAATCATAACAAAAGGTGTGCCCCAGTGGTGCTACAGGCTAAAGTAAAAAAATCTAAAAACCATAGGGACAGAAGCGCTAAATGTCAGCTACGGTTGTGTGGTGCCACCTCTATCCTGAAGGCAGACCTGGTCTCGTTTTTAGGCTGGCCATGAAGTGCAGGAGCAGCCTAATGGTTAGAGCAGTGGGCTGTGAACCAGAGAAACCAGGGTTCAAATCCCACTGCCACTTTTTGTGACCTTGGGCAAGTCACTTCATTGCCTCAGGTACAGACAGACTGTGAGCTTGCGGCAGACAGGGAAATACGCACAGTTCCTGAATGTAAACAGACTTTGAAGGACCTGAAAAACGAATTATGAATAAAATGATGAATATGCATGAGAAAGCTTTGCTTACATTGGATCTTCAGTGTGCTTCCAGGACAGGGTTGTGGGAACTTCTGGCATAGAGAATTACATACAGAGAAGATGTATGAGATGATTCATTTGATCTTCAAGAAAAGAGTGCAGAGAAAAAAATCCTTGATCTGACAATGCAGTCCTGGCATAGAAGAGTTATTGAAACAGCTGCTGATCACAGACATCATTAGGTTATATTGTGGCAGACTGACAAGGAGAAATATAACTAGTTTTCAGTAATTAGTCTACTGTATGGAGACAAGCAAGAGAACCAAGGAAAAGATAGATGTATTTTGTTAATCAGGATCTAAATTAACTTGGAATACATCCAGATGGATAAAAGAAGGCAGCAGGTAGTAGAAAAGCTTGTGAGAGGATGGACTTAGCAGCAAATTGCATCAATGGCAAAAAAAAACAAAAAAAAACAAAACATCCTGTCAGATTGCCCATCGAGAGGTTCTTGTCTTCCTCGCAGCATCAGGGACTGCTACTCAATCAATTCTCTTCCTTCTTCATGGCCAAAGCAACAACCTCATTCCACTAAAGGAAAGTGGGTGTAGATTTTATTCCAAGTATTTCTTGATCCCCCCCCCCCAAAAAAAAAAACAGGGGAAATCCATTCCATCCTAGACCTAAGGGCCTTGAACACATTTCTAGTAAAGGAGAAGTTCAAGATGATTTCCCTAGACATTTTAATTCCCTTTCTACAAGAAAGAGATTATCTATATGCCCTGGATTTAAAAGATGCATATACCCACATAGGGATATTTCCAAGTCTCAGGAAATAGTTCAGATTTGTAATAGGGAAACATCACCTCCAATACTGCATACTGCCATTCAGCCTAGCATCATCACCATGTGTATTCACGAAATGTCTAGCTCCTATGGGCTGCACAAATTCGCAAATTGGGAGTACATGTGTTTCCAAATCTGGATGATTGGTTGATCAAGAGCACATCTCAAGCAGGTGTCGTAGAATCAATGAATAAAATCACCCAGGTGCTGGAGTTGCTACGGCTTATCATAAGTTACCCATAATCCTTCCTAAGTCCCTCATCTAAATTGGAACTCATAAGAGCTCTGTTAGACATAACTCTCACAAAAGCCTTCCTTCTACAGGAAAGGTTCATTAACTTAGGTGTCCATAGTTGAAGGAATAAGAAAGAGTCAGCAGATACCAGCATGGGACATGTTGAGGATGCTGGGCCTAAATGGCATAACGGTTTAATTCAATTTCTTGGAATGTCCCTGTATGGAGATATCTCATGTTTTACCACTGAATCACTAAAAATGAATCATAATAGCCAAAGAAGTGTACAGGCCCCAATCGCTGTCACAGCAAGAGAAAGAATTTACCCAGGTAAACAGACATGCCCCTCTAAATTCAGAGCTAACTTAAAGACCTGGCTCTTCAAACACGCGTACCCTCAATAACCCTCCCTCTGCCCTTCCCCTTCCCTGCCATGCCAGCCTTTAGCTGAATCCTTATACATAGCTCTGTCATATTGTTATAAAGTAGTTGATGTTTACTGGTTACTGGTTCCATTTCTTTGCTAATTTCTCTGTTCCTATGTAATCCCCCCCCCCCCACCCCCCGATACCTGTTTATTGTAATTTCCACCTGCCGTTCTGCTGTAAACAGATATGATGTCGCCACTAATATCGGTATAGAAATGTTTATAAATAAATAAACTTTAAAACAGAACTGTCTCAATGGAAAACAAGAGGCCTTGCCCTGATACACTGAAGGATACCTTATCAAGATGTGCCTGTTTGCATGTTCCTGTGTCAATAGGAGCAAACAGACAGAGAAACAACAACTTAAGCCCATAAGCAGGAGTCATGGATGAGCCAAGCAAGCAAAGGTCAGACAGACCCCCACCCTTGGGGGGGGGGGGCAGTTGGAGACTGAGAAAAACACTGACACTGGCAGATAGCTTGGCATACAGATGTAGCAGTTCTCCCCTGAAGAAATGGAGGGGGGGAGAAGACCTGCAATGTGGCAGGACCCCCCCCAAGTAATGGGGAGGAGGGAAAGACCTGAAATGCAGGAAAAGACCCTCCACCCACCATGTGGTTATGCACGACATTATGCATATTTATCAGATGGAAAGTATAACACAGGGGGGAAGAGAAGAAGAAGGGAGAGCGCACAAACCCTGGGAGAAAACCCAGAGAGTGAATCCTGAGAAAAGCGAGAACCTGTGCTGAAGCATCCCTGAAAGTGAAAGGGGGGGCCAGAAGCAGACCAGCACTCCCTGCTATTGAGAAGGGAGAAGACTAGGTATGGCCCAGAGACCGGAGAGAGGAGGTGTCTGCTCAGGTGCAGAGAGCGGGACAGAGTCTGAAATGGTAAGGGGCAAGAGCAAGCCCAGACAGCTCTGCCAGTACCAAGCCCAGGAAGCAAGTCCTTCCCTGCAAACATTCTCCAAACCTCCAGCCAGCGTCTGCTTCAGAAGTGAACAGAGAGGTATTGCCTGAAGTTATAATCAGGGATAAGTAAGTTAGCCATAATTATGACTATATTAAGCAAGCTAAGGTTTATGGCATGACACAGAACTTTTTTTTTTTTTTTTTTTTTTTTTAAGGAAAAACTGGTTCTTAGTGGCCAGGATGTTAGACACAGGAATCGTTATTTTCTAAATGCTGAATCCTGCTGAATCTGATAAATAAAAGTCTGCTTCCAAGGAGAAACATGTTGTCTTTTCCTAACTTAGGATCACAAGTATGGTGGGAAGGCAGCTGGCAGTGTCCTGAAGCAGACAGATTCCTGCACCCCTAAACTTGCTTACAGTCTGGAGGTTCACCAAGACAGGATAGACCATGCTCATGTGCATAAATGATGCTAGATGCAAAGGTAGATTTAATAGAACTAGAAAATGAAGCATTAGTGAAGATCACATGTTTTCACTAAGAAAGAGGATGTGCCATTCCAGATCTCTAGAGTACAAGAGAATTTAAAAGAAACATTACCTGAAGTTAGGTAATGTAAATAATCTTTACTTAATTACATTGTAATTTTTAGTTAGTGAATCTAAATTAACCTTAAGACATTAGCTGAATATGCTACCACTTTGCACTTCTTAAGAGAATTACTGCAAAGTGATAACTCACATCTACAGGCAACCAATAAGGTATTACAAAATGATGTTAGTTAACATCAGAGGTAGTTAGCATTATTATAAAATGTGCACTGCAAGAAGCAGATCACAAGCTAATGGCAAAACAGAACCTTGAATTAATAGAAAAAAATACAAGCTTTAGAAAAACAGGTTGCTGAAGCTCCACCTACAGAACCTCGTCTAGATAAGCTATCTGCTTACTTTGAACAGATCTAGGCATTGCAGGAAACAGATGAAAATAGAATTCAAGAATTAGAATTAGCTATTAAAATGCAGAAAGAAGAGTCAGACAAAAAGATAAAATCTTTGAGAAACCAATTAACAGACCTAAAACTGCAATTAACTGCAAGTGGTAACCAAAATAGTCAGGAAGATCAAAGAATTCCAAAACCTGTATCTTCATGAGACACACCTAACTGAGATTGAATTTTTAAAAGCTGAAAATAAAACATTAGCTCAACAACTTGTTGGAACAGAGGAAGATAAGACGCTTTCTGCAGACAAGCAAAGCAAACAAAATGTAGCTAGTCTTTGCCAACTGCAGGAAGACAATTTAAAGTTAAAAGAAGATAATTTAAATTTAGAGAAAAAGAATCAGGAATTGATATCTGATTTAAAAGAATCTAGGTATCAATTGCAACTGTCCCAAAGTATGGCTCAATTATTGAAAGAGAAAGCAAATAATGTAATGCACATCCCTGTCTCTCCAAAGTTGAGCGTGCAGACAGAGTATCCCAGCATAGCTTAAGCCGTGCTGTTGACCCCACTCCTCCCTAAGGATCATTGGGGATGGAAAGAGGAATGCACAACCCAGAGCCAAAAAGATCCTTTTTTCCAAAACTGGGAGAAATTAGTAGAACCAGAGGACAAAGCAGAGGTATTAGCTTCTAAATACAGCTATAGTCTCTTGCCAATACAAAAGCAAGGCACACCTACTCTGCTATACAACCTGGGATGGGAAGAGGGAACTGCCCCTCCCATCCTCCCAGAAGAGGGGCTGGCATCAGAGCCCAACACCACAACAGGCTTACCACCAGCTGACACTAGAAGGAGCTTCAAAGCTCATTAAACAAATCAAGCTTCTCAGAACATTAATTACTCCATTTCGAGAGGATTCTGGCTCAGATATTCTGTAGCATTTAACTAGATTGCAAGAAATGTTTGAGGTAGTAGGTGTCCATTCTGAAAAAGACCAGTGGCCCTACTTCCAGCTTGCACTCCTTCGCCCTCCTTCAATTACAGGAAAACTTGCTCCCCAGAAGACCTTAACAATCACCTTTCACCACTACTCCACCAACTGGACCTTACAGATCCGAACGCAGCGCTTCGATCATGGAATACAATCACCGAAACTATAGCTAACAAGCTATGCCCCCCTATTACAAAAAAACCACACCAGAATTCCTCCAAAAGACAGCCATGGTTCTCTTCAGAACTAAGAAAGCTCAAACTCCAACTAAGACAAAATGAGGCTAAATGGCGCAAAAACCCAGGAACCAACACCCTTTCAATCTACAAATCATCTCTGCATCAATACAAATCAAGCACCTTAAGATCCAAGAGGGACTACTACGCCTCGAAGATACACAGCCTTGTATTCGATGCCAAAGCCCTCTTCAGCTATGTAGCCAACCTCACACAATTAAACCAACCAGAGATTGCTCATGACCAAGCTCAATCGAAAGCGGAAGAATTAGCTCTATTCTTCAGCAACAAAATCAATACTCTTCTATCACAGCTCCCCACGAACCCCACTGTTCCACTAACCACTCCTCAACCCTCAATCAACTACACTCGGTTAGAAGAACTTGACACAACTTCATCCATTGAGATCCAAGGAATTCTTAGGAAAATGAAACCTTCCTCTCACCCTTCAGATCACATCCCAGCCAAACTACTACTATCAATTCCAGAATCTATCTCCAAAACCTTGGCAGATATCATAAATTGCTCCCTTACACAAGGATTCTACCCTGACAACCTCAAACTTGCCTCACTCAAACCCTTCTCAAAAAACCAAATCTCGACCCAAACGATTCTAACAACTTTAGACCGATAGCCAACTTCCCATTCATAGCCAAGATAATGGAAAAATTGGTAAACTCACGACTCTCAAACTACATTGAAGATAATAACCTTCTATTCCCATCACAATACGGATTCCGTAAAACCTTAAGCACAGAAGCCCTCCTCATCTCTATGACTGACCACATCATCCTAGGCTTAGACAAAGGACAAGCCTTCCTTCTGATACTACTCGACCTTTCATCTGCATTTGATACCGTCAATCACTCCCTTCTCATCAACCAACTAACAGCCATAGGTATCTCAGGCACTGCCCTATCATGGTTCAGAACCTTCCTCAGCAACAGAGGATATAAGGTTAAGATTCATAATAAAGAATCCTCTCTTCATCCCGCGTCAGTAGGAGTCCCTCAGGGCTCATCCCTGTCTCCTACCTTGTTCAACATTTATCTGTTACCCTTATGTAAACTTCTCACCGACCTCAATCTCAAACACTTCCTCTATGCAGACGATATCCAGGTCTTGATCCCCATCGAAGAGTCACTCGCAAAAACACTGTCTCACTGGGAAACCTGCCTCCAAAATATCAAACAGCTTCTCACAAGTCTCAACCTGATACTAAATTCATCAAAAACGGAACTTCTACTCATCACACCAGAAAACAGCTCCCTCACACTCACCCATCCTACCGTACCAAATACTACACAAGTAAGAGACCTAGGAGTTCTAATTGACAATCACCTAAACCTGAAAGCCAACATCAACAAAACCACCAGAGACTGCTTTTATAAGCTCCAAGTGCTGAAAAGAATACGACCTCTCTTCCACACACATGACTTTAGAACGATTCTATAATCAATCATTTTCGCAAAGCTGGACTATTGTAACACCATCATGCTTGGTCTCCCCTCATCACACACCAAACCATTGCAAATGGTCCAAAATGCCTCCGCCCGTATACTCACTAACACCAGGAGAAGAGAACACATAACCCCTATCCTGATGGACCTTCATTGGCTGCCCATACACTTCAGAATAATCTACAAGGCCATTCTCACCATTTTCAAAAACATCCATCAATTAGCTCCAATCGATCTCCATATCCCCCTCCGATTACACCATTCAACAAGACCGACAAGAGATGCTTACAAAGGATCACTTCAAGTACCTCCAGCCAAAACTACCAGACACATCACGCTTAGAGATCGGGCATTCTCCACAGCCGGTCCAACTTTATGGAACTCCATTCCCCCGGATCTTAGAATGGAACCCAGCATCTCAACATTCAAGAAAAAACTCAAGACGTGGCTGTTCACGCAGGCATTTCCTAACTCCAACATTATTTAACTCCCATCAATCAACACGCTTCGCTAGTAATAACGTTAATAAATGTTATTTATTCAATGCTATTTATACATATATATAATTATCTGATCTTCATTTTCCTTCTCACTCCAAGTTATTGATTTCCTTGTTATATGTAACTGCTTTTCTGCACTATTGTTCAAATTGTAAAGTTTTATTATTATTGCACCCCTGTTTCTTGTGAACCAGCATGATGGGACTATCGTCCTGAATGTTGGTATATAAAAAAACTTAAATAAATAAATAAATAAATAAATAAACTTCCATGGAGTTTCAGTGAAGAAGCTAGACAATACATAGCTAGCATCCCAGCTGAGGTAAAAGAATCCTTAGACACATTTGAGTTTGCCCTGAAACGGCACTTTGGAACTTTTGCTAACAGCGTTTTGGCACAGCAGGCCACTTACAATCTAAAATGTGGTCCTAAGGAGAGTCCCAGAGCTTTTAGCTACCGCTTAAAGCAGATTTTCCTTTATGGGGAGCCCTGTGCCACCGAAGCAGACAAGATTGCTCTCCGAAACCTCTTTTTTGAGGCTTTTCCCCTACTCTACGAACTCCATTATATCTCCACAGGCAGGTACCCTTAAGTTTCCTCATAGAGGAAGCAGAAAAGCTCCCCTAGGGAGCAAAAGACAGATAAGAAGAAGGAGAGGAACCAAGTGTCCACCATGAGTCAGAGTCCAGAAATACACTTTGAAACTAATCCCCTATCTTCTTATCCTGACAGTCCCTGCATGCCTCCTCCCCAGGAGCAATCCAATGGCACAGCAACTAACCCAGAAAAGGGCGCAGGAGATTCGCAGCCACCCAAAAGAAATTGCAACTGGAGGCAGTGGCAAAAATATGACCAGAAAGTAAGGTGGGAGGACAGCTAGCAGTGTCCTGTAGCAGCCAGGTACCTACACCCCTAAACTTGCTTACATCCACAATGGAGCCTACTATGTCAGTGGCTCCAAGGCACACAAGGTCTATGAGACAGCATCCAAATTAATCAGTAGCTCAGACACTCACTGTCCTGGTGATGGATCCAAACAAATCTGTCCAGGGGGTTATCCTTCCAAATTCCATCTATCCAAATTACTCTAACAGAAGCGTCCAACTTGGACTTGAGAGGGAAGTGGGGGGTTATATAAGGCGACTCTACATATGGTTTGCTTAGGAGAAATGATGTCCAATACATTTCTTAAAGCTAAAGGTGATCTGCGATTTTCTAAGAGACTTCAGAGATCAGTTGGCCAACAAAATTATGCTAATTCAAATAGATGACCAAGTGGCCAGTTCTATGTAAACAAGCAGGGAGAAACAGGATTATGAACATAAGAACATAAAAGTTGCCACATAAGAACATAAAAGTTGCCATATTGGATCAGATCAAAGGTCCAAGAAGCCCAGTATCCTGTTTCCAAGAGTGTCTAATCCAGGTCATAAGTACCTGGAAGGATCCCAAAAGATGAACAGATTCCATGTTGCTTATCCCAAGTATAATGAGTGGATTTCCTCAAGACCATCTTAATAATGGTTTATGGACTTGCCTTCCAAGAACTTGTCCAAACCTTTTTGAAAATCAGCTATACTAACAGCTTTCACTATATCTTCCAGCAACAAATTCCAGAGTATAATTATATGTTGAGTAAAGAAATATTTTCTCCTATTTGTCCCAAATGTATCACCTAATAACTTCATTTAATGTCTCCAGTCTTACTACTTTTTGAAAAATTAAAATAACTGATTCACATTTACCCATTTAAAACCTTTCATGATTTTACATACCTCTATCAAATACCCTCCCTCAGCTTACTCTTCTCCAAGCTGAACAGTCCTAACCTCTTCATAGGAAAGCCGTTCCATGCCCTTTTTCATTTTGGTCACCCTTCTCTGTACCTTCTCCAGTGCAACTATATCTGTTTCTGTTAGTGTTTGAGGTAGTTGTGGGTGGATCCTTGGGCCGGTGGCAGATGACCACGCCCCTGGGGGAAGATCCCGAGAGGGACTACTGGTCAGGCTCAGAGTATGGAGACAGACACACACTAGTTCTTTTATTAAACAGTATATTGAACCACCAGAGGTGGTAGTAGTGAGCTGGAAGTGTCCGGAGGGGCTGTAGTACCTCAGATACTGGAATGGCGATCCTGGATAACTGACTTGTAGAGAAACTGAATATAGTAAGTAGGCCGGGTATGCAGAGTTCAGGAACAGAACCTTGATGGTAACACTCACACAATAGTCTCTAGAAGCAGCCCAGGAGCAGGAACGAATAGGCCCTTGAGGAGCAAGTACCTGGTTCCAGGGAAAGCTCTGAGAGAGAGATGGTAACTCACTGGTGTAGTAGGCAGCGATGACTTCCAGGCAGAAGTGGTATTCAGGAGCAAGTCAGGGAATGTAGGCTCTCGAGGAGCGAGTACCGGTTCCAGCGTGCAATCTGAAAAGCAAAAGAGAAAGCGAGGCCCCCGAAGAGTGGGTACCCTGGTAAGTCCGAGGAGGCAGAGCAGCTTAGGTAGAGTAACCCTTGCTAACTCGATTTGTTAGCGATTTCTGAGACCTTAAATATCCGGTACGGATGACGTCATCTCAGGGGGACGCCCCTGAGGTTCGCGCCACTGCTGGTACATCAGTCGGGGCCGCGCCGTGCGCATGCCCTTAGGCTCTTGTGAATCATGGCGGATTGCAGCGTCGACCACTCCGGGGACACTGGAGAGAGTCAGCAGAATGACGCCGCGGCAGCCAACATTCCTCTTGAGCAAGAGGGAGTCGCCAAGGAGGTAAGGTGGGCATAGTGGAGACGTCTGGCAGCAACGGTCGCAACAGTTTCGAAATGAGGTGACCAGAATTGCACATAGTATTCAAGGTGTGGTCTCACCATGGAGTGATACAAAGGCATTATGACATTCTCTGTTTACTCACTAGCCTCTTTCTAATAATTCCCAACATTTTGTTTGCTTTTTGGACCTCAGCGGAACACTGAGCCAACAATTTCAATATTTTATCCACTATGATGCCTAGATCATTTTCCTGGGTGGTAACTCCTACTATGGAACCTAATTTCATGTAACTACAGCATGGGTTATTTTTCCTTATATGCAACACCTTGCACTTGTCCACATTAAATTTCATTGGCCATTTGGCGCCAATCTTCCAGTCTTGCAAGATCCTCCTGCAATTTATCACAATCTGCTTGTGATTTAACTACTCTGAATAATTTTGTGTCATCTGCAAATTTGATCCCCTCACATGTTGTACCCCTTTCCAGATCATTTATATATATATTAAAAAGCACCGGTGGAAGTACAGATCCCTGAGGTACTCCATTTACCTTTTTCCACTGAGAAAACTGACCATTTAATCATACTCTCTATTTCCTGTCTTTTAACCAGTTTGCAATCCACAGAAGGATACTCCCATGACTTTGTAGTTTTCTTAGAAGTCTTTCCTGAGGGACATTGTCAAATGCCTTCTGAAAATCCAAATATACTACAGCTACCGGTTCACATTTGTCCACACATTTATTAACCCCTTCAAAAAATGTATCAGATTTGTGAGACAAGATTTTCTTTGGGTAAATCCATGATGGCTGTGTCCCTTTAAACCATGTCTAGCTCTATGTTCTGTGATTTTGATCTTTAAAATAGTTTCTACAATTTTTCCCAGCACTGAAGTCAAATTCATCGGTCTATAGTTTTCTGGATCACCCCTGGACCCTTTTTAGCTATTGGGGTTACATTGGCCACCCTCCAGTCCCTAGGTACAATGGACAATTTTAATGACAGGTTACAAATTTTACTAACAGATCCGAAATTTAATTTTTTTTAGTTCTTTCAGAACCCTGGGGTGTATACCACCTGGCCCAGGTGATTTCTACTCTTTAGTTTGACAAACTGGCCTACTACATCTTTCAGGTTCACCTTGATTTTGTTCAGTTTATCAGAATCATCACTCCTGAAAACTGTCTCCAGAACGGGTATCTCCCTAACATCCTCATTAGTAAACGTGAAACAAAGAATTTGGTCTTTCCAGGATGGCCTTTATCATCACTAAGTGCACCTTTAATCTCTTGATCATCTAACGGTCCAACCAACTCTCTCACAGGCTTCCTGCTTCGGATATATTTTTAAAAGTTTTTAGTATGAGTTTTTGTCTTTACAGCCAACTTCTTTTCAAATTCTCTCTTAGCCTTTCTTATCAATGTTTTCATTTAACTTGAGAATATTTATGCTTTTTCCTCTTCTTCAGATGGATCCTTCTTCCAATTTTTGAAGGAAGTTCTTTTGCTAAAACAACCTCTTTCACCACACCTTTTAACCATGCCGCCAATCGTTTGGCCTTCCTTCCACCTTTCTTAATGCATGGAATACACCTGGACTGTGCTTCCAAGATGGTATTTATAAACACTGTCCACACCTGTTGTACTCTCTTAACTTTTGTAGCTGCACCTTTCAGTTTTTTTGTCTATTTTCCTCATTTTATCAAAGTTTCCCGTTTGAAAATTGAGTGCTAGAGCTATAGATTTAATTATTGTCTCCTTCCAGTCATTAATTCAAATGTAATCATGTTATGATCACTATTGCCAAGTGGCCCCATCACTATTACCTCTCTTTCCAAATTCTGTGTTTCACTAAGAATTAGATCTAAAATAGCTCCCTCTCTAGTCAGTTCCTGAGCCAATGGTTCCATGAAGCAGTCATTTATTCCATCCAGGAACTTTATCTCTCTAGCATATCCTGATATTAGATTTACCCAATCAATATAGTGGTAACTGAAACCTCCAATTATTACTCTACTGCCAAAATATAGCCTTCCCCAACACACATGGGACTTCTACCCAAAAAGATTCTACTGTGCATTTAGCATCTTGCAGGATCTTTATCCTGTTGGACTCTATGCCAAGGGTGGGTAAACTTCTGGTGCTTATCGGAACTGGGGGCCAGAGGGGGTTCCCCTTTAGAACTCTGTGAGTGGGGAGGAGGGAGCAGCCAGCTACAGTGGCAAATACACTGCACAGTGAGGACCAAAGCAGCAACCATACCAATAACTTATTCAAACCAGTTAAACAGATAATCTAAATAGTTCAAAACTCATTTTAAAAATTCCAAATAATTAAATATTTCAACACAAGACATCAAATAATACCTAAAAATTAAAACTAGTAAGGATTTTAAAAAATTCCCCATTCTCCATACCTGGAAACTTTTGATGTCCAGATGCCCTGATATTGCCATGGATTAGCGCAGGCAGAGAGGAAGATGGGGGAAGGGTTGTAGCAAACTCAGATGCTCTCTTTGTCTTACGCACACACATATACACAAGCTCTCATCCAGCCATACACACACACACAATGCTCTCACATCTATTCACACACACACACACACACGTTTTCTGAGCCACTCATACACACACATGCTGTCTCTCACCCACCCAATCACACACAGTGGTTTCTGATGCATTCATCCACATAGAATGCTGTCTCTCACCATACACACAATGCCTTCTTCCCCATTCATACATACACACAATGCCTTCTGACCCACCCATAAACACACATATGCTGTCTCTCTCACCCATACTCACATGTACACATGCTGTCTTTTCTCCCCTTCCAGCAACAAATGATAATCCTCTTCAAAAACCCAATTCCAGCAGGGATGCAATGCATTTCTTCCTGCCCTGCTGGCCACCCAGTCACTTCCAGTGGGGATGCAATGCATCCCTTCCTGCCCACTGGCCGCGCAGTCAATTCTGTTGTGGGCATGATAGTTCTCTTCTTCCTGCCACGATGCTCCTCCTCTACCTGCCCCACCGCCATAAAATCAATTCTGCTGGGCATGGAATACTTTTCTTCCTGCAGTGATTCTCCTCCTTGTTATGGTTAAGCAGTGTTTGGGTGGATTCTTGGGAGCCACAGTGGGAGCCACAGTACTGGGCTAGACTCAGGATGCACAAACACAAAATTAGATCTTTTATTGTACAGCTTGATGAATACCACCAAAGGTGGCAGTAGTGAGGTAGTCTGGATGTAGCAGTCTCGGGACCCTCGGCAGAGGGGACCCTTCTCACCCGGTTGGTATAGGGGATTTCCGGTGTAGGTTTCCCAGCGAGGCAATGCGTAGGTGAGACAGACTGAGAGTTAGATTACTCACTAGATGGTATCTGTAGGTATGCGATTCCACCAGGCTGAAGTAGATTGTACTGGCACAGAGGCAGGGAGAGCAGGCCCTCGAGGAGCGAGTACCTGATCTCTGTAAGGCACCTGAAATAAAGCAGAGGGCCCCGAGGAGCGGGTACCCACATCAGTCAATACCCCGAAGGGCAGAGAGAGAGAGCTTCCAGCAGCAGCATGGAAGCGGCAGAGTAGCTTAGACCGGATGAATCCAAGTCCTTGCTAACTCGATTAGCTAGCACGTAAGGGCAGGCTAAATACCCGGATGGCGTGATGTCACTTGAGGGGGATGCCCCCGAGGTTCGTGCCAGTGTTGGAATAAAGATGAGGGTCGTGCGCGCCCTAGTAGCCCTTGGGAGGATCATGGCGGGAGGCAGCACCATAGCCGTTCCGGGGATGCTGGAGAGGGCAGCTTGCAGACGTGGCGGTAGCCATTTTCCCAAGGTAAGCGGGAGGTGCCGTGAACAAGGTGAGGCAAACGGGGCGAAGCCGTCTAGGACCAACGGGCACAACACTCCTCTTTTTACCCTTCTGGTCATGATGCTCTGCCAATGCTGCTATACCTGAGGGGATGTCACTGCTGACCACCAACATCCAGGCTGACATCAACAAAGGCCTGCAATGTCATGCTATTGTGGATAACATCAATTCAAGGCACCAGCAGGCCAGTAACAATGAGGCAAATTTGATAGAAAGGAGTCATCAGGCCGGGTTTTGCCTGTGGGCCGTAGTTTATCCACCTTTACTCTATGCCATCCCAGACAAAGTGTCCCCCCCCAATACATCAAGTTTATCTTCCCTATCACTGTGATATAATTTGTACCTTGGTATTACACTGACCTATTGATTATCTTCCTTCCTCCAGGGCTCTGAGATGCTAATTATGTCTATCTTAAACATATTCAATTTCCCATTATTAGTTGAGTGCAACCTGTGGCTAAAGATTTCCATGTGGCAGGACAATATATCTTGCTTGTCCTTGGAGAAAGCAGAGTTGCTTACTTGTAAGAAGTGTTGCTTGAGGACAGCAGGATACTTAGTCCCCTAGGTGTTGGATCTATCATTTAGTAGCTGCATATCAAACTACGAGGGGCTTCCAATGGACACCATGCTTGTCCAACTAAGCATGTTATACAGCTTTAGAGCTGTATATTTTCCACTCCTACCTAGGCTCTGTCCCATGAAGTCACCTATGTACAAGGATTAAGCATCCTGCTGTTCTCAGAGTGGCCAACTCTGCTTTCACTGCAGGTAAAATCAGGCACAAAAAATGTTCCCCGCCCACAGGATGGGCAATTTTCAAAGACCCCATTTCTGCAGGTAAATAGCTATTTAACAATGGAAACGGGTTTTAAAAATTGCCCTCTTAGGTAACATTGTTTAGCATATGCAGGTTTAAAAGAAAAAGCAAACCCTTTCTGCACACGTAGTGCACAGACCCCCAAACCACTCCTTGTCTTCTGTATTACAGCAAATACTTTCAAGTCCACTTTCGCCATTAAATATCCTGCACTGACTATAGACTGCAGCTGAGAGAGCCAACAGCAGGCAGAGGTAAACACTTGATTGTAAAGCGAAGAGCAAACATAGGGGAAGAAGCTCCTGTTTCCTAAGCTATACTGCATCTGACCTTTCTACTGTAAGCTCCTGCTATGCTAGACTCCCAGATGGAGGAAAAGTGTCCAGGTCTCTCTGCTTGACGAAACTTAGCCACAGAATGTATTAATATGCGTATCTGTAAGAACTGAATCCATGGTCAACCGATAACAGATGTTCTGCCACATGGGCTCAGTCAGTCAGTGCACAGCAGCACACTGTGAAAAAGACAGGGCTTGCTGACAGCATGGGAAAAAGCACACACTATACTAAGCCAAAGAGTGAAACGCACAGGAATCACATCTGTTTTCCTCAATGGCACTGCAAAAGTTCCATAAGAGGGACCAGATGGCTCAGGGAACTGGCACAGGGTTTTAGACCTTTTCAAATCTAGCTCTGTCAACTTTCAAGGGATTTCTGCGTTCACCCATGGAAAGAAAATAGGTTGAAAATACAACTCCCCCTCCCCCCTCTCCATTCCAGTGGGTAAAAGTACGTGTACTGTTTCTGAAAAAGGGGGTAGAGATGAGAGTGGGGAGCGAGGTGGGGGAGGCAGCATACAAAATTAAAGCCCCACACCTACTTTCGGCGAAGATATTTGCGCTCGCTTCACGCACAGTCACACCAGAATTTCTCACATTGTGCAGTGCATGCAACTCTTGTCTTATGCATATTCATTGTGGTTATCCTGAAAGCCTGATCTGTTTGCAGCTCTCTCAAGGACTGGAGTTGGCCACTCCGGACATGCTAGGATTAAGTAAACATCCCCAGACCAGCCCCTCCTCTCATACACACAGCGGGAGCGCCCAAGTTTTAGGCTGGGTCTTTTTTTTTTTTTTTTTTTTTTTTAACAACCCTGTCCTTCTCAGCAGGCAGAGTCTCTGCAAATTTACCTGGACTTACAAAGCTTAGGAACCGCAAACACCACACCAGGGCCTCCAACTTATCAAGACAAATTCCACAATACCATTTCCCCCCCCCCCCCCCCCCCCACACCTACCCACCTAGTTATACTTAAAACCAGAGCAAATGCAAACTTTACTTTGTTTTATTTCCCCCCCACAAACAGAAGTTTTCACACAACAAACAAAAAATTTGATTTCTGTTACAACATTAAACCACAGGCACCCCTTATCTCCTGCTGGGCCTTTCAAACTGCCAGCCAAACCAAGAAACAAGGGAAACTGTGTAGTCACAGAAATCACCAAGAAAAGTAAGACAGAAATTAACCCTTCGGCTGTAGTGACTGATGTGTGAGCAAGTGCCTTTAGCTTCTTGCCCTTAGCTCAAGCTGATACTGTGGCAGGAGCATGCCCAATGTGGTTCACTACTCAATGCCAGGTGGTGGCATCAATAGAACAACGCCACCCATTCAAACGGGGACAATAAGCCTCATGCATATATTGTACCCAGGACCATCACCAGGCGGCCATCAGCACCCGTTTCCATTTAATGGCACTTAACCTCCCTGGCTGACTGCATGGATCCCATAGCTACCCCCATGATAGGGTGAGCTGGGGCAGTATTGGCCAGCCCATATATCCAGAGGTGGAGGGGGGC
Organism: Rhinatrema bivittatum; assembly: GCF_901001135.1. Lineage (NCBI taxonomy): Eukaryota > Metazoa > Chordata > Amphibia > Gymnophiona > Rhinatrematidae > Rhinatrema > Rhinatrema bivittatum. The sequence continues at coordinate 715,627,805 of NC_042616.1, forward strand.
AGTATACGGAAGGGGCTGGGTGGCGTGAGGCTCATCCCACTTGTCTCCATCTTCCTTTACCCCCCTCTCCCCTTTCCCCTCCCAGTTTGACCTGGGCAGGTGCCCGTTTTGCCCACTTGTAGCAATGGCCCTGACTGTAATGAAACTGCTAATGTATCACACAGTTTGAAGCCCAAGACAACCTGAAAACTGACAAATGATCTTCTCAAAAAATGTATTTATTTATTTTAATTTATAAGTTGCCCACTCCTCATGGGAGATCATCTACTGGGCAACTGAGGAAAGGAAGGGGGGGGGGGAGGGGTTTACATTAAAAATACAGCCTTTTTTATTTGCCAAATAAACTTTCTGCCGGGGATTCTTCCGAACCAAATAATATGCATGAACTGACCCCGGTAAGAGCATCAGTCCACTTTAGCCAAGAAAAACAATTACAGGCAATGTGCGATAACAACAAAAGAACAGATGTCAGATTGAATAAATTCATCTTGTACTAGACATTGTACTGCTTTCTGCAAGTCTGCCTATGAGAGAACATATTTACTCTGCATTGTTCTGCAACATTATTAATACAGATGCTTTGTTAAAAGGTTTATAAGCAGTGAACTTCAACAGAGGTTTCATTTGCTGGAGAACAAACACTAAGCACACCATTCATTTAGGCAGGCCTAATAATGGTAATTAATTATGTAACACCAACTCAGGATATTGACTGAATTCTAATGGGGACATAAAACAAATTTTCCCAGGGCTAAATCCAAATATGACTTTTACCAGTCCTTGCTGCCCTGGAGTGTGGATTCTTTTCTATTGGGGGGAAGGTTGACCTTCAAGACCCAGGGCGTTTGAGTGGAATCCCCTTCCCTGTGTGTGTTACAGTGACTTGTCACTGTGATGGTGATGCAGTGACAAGACAAGACATGGATTTAGGGGTTCCAAATTAAATAAAGTCAAATTTCTTTGAATAAAGCTGTTCCAAATTATATCTGTGTTCAAACTGATTTCAGGCTTACCACTCCTGAAGTGAATGGGTAAGGGTCCTAGTTAGGCAGGGAAATTCTAGGGGCAAGGGGGATCCCTTTAGTCCAAAAAACGTGCACAGTTAAGCTCTGGAATTTGTTGCTAGAGGAAGTGGTTAAGGCAGCTAGTGTAACTGGATTTAAAAAAGGTTTGGAAACGTTCCTGGAGGAGAAGTCCATAAACTGCTATTAATCAATAGAAAATAGCCATTGCTTGCTGCCAGCATTAGTAGCATGGGATCTATTTAATGTGTGGGTACTTGCCAGGTATTTGTGACTTGGATTGGCCACTGTTGGAGACAGGATACTGGGCATGATGAACCCTTGGTCTGACCCAGTATGGCATTTCTTATGTTCTTATGTACCTGAGGTCCAAGAGTCCATTTCTTCAAATCCCAGTCTAAATGTTCTGTGACCCAAAGTGTGGAGTTCCAGTGGTGGGTCTCCAAGATATTTTCTCTTGTCTGTCACTCCAAACTCCTCCTGATGGACCTTTGTTGGGGAAAGGTCTGAAGCTGGAAGAAACAGGACTGTAGAAACCCAGCTACAATGCAGGGAAGGATGGTAGAAGACTCTCTCACAAATCAAAAGGTGAAAACACTTTCAAAGTCCAAAACCTTCCTCTGAGGGTATGATTCTCCACTGTGCCTTTCCTGACAGTGAAAGGGGTACAGCAGATCATCTTTCCCTTGGCCACTGGATTCGGGGGATATCCTTACTCCAGTAGGACCCACGTTCTCACCTCAGACAAAAATCCTCAAACTTCTAACAAAAGTCTCTGTCAAAAAACTGGAGGCAGATCCTAACAGGCCAGGGATACACTGGATGGAATATTTCTCCCCCAAACACTAAGTCAGATCAGGAGGCCCTTACTGAAAAATAGAGGTAACAAAAACAGCAATTCAGTTTCCAAAATCCAAACCAAATTGACCACACTCGCCTCTATACTAGCCACTCCCACCCCGTGCACTAAGAGCTCACCACCTCAGCAATCCCCTGGGGAAGGTGCTGTTGGGAATGGTTTGCCCCTCTAAACTGGCTAACCCAATGGCAGGAAGCTAAGACCATCTAGTGGAGACTTAGGGGGGTCTCTATAATTAGTTACACAAATGTTGCCTCCCCTATGATATTAGAAGGTGTGCAAAACAATTATGCACAATAGTAAATTTCGGCAGGATGGATTTTATTTAATTTTTATTCCCCTTTTATTTGAATATTTCCCAAGTCAGTTTTCAGACAGGCCAGTTTCCGTGGGTAAATGTCTTTGCATACTGTGCTCATAAGGACCTTTTTGGCATAGCAAATCTGCTCAGTTGTCCCTACTGCGTCACCACAGATCTTACCTAATCCTCCTCTCTTGCCCTTAACACTTTGCTCTGTATTTGTCCCAGTTATGCTTCAATTCCGTCACCGTTTCAGTCACTATCACCTCTCCCAGGCACTTACTACTCTCTGGTCCCTCCCCGCCCCCTGAACCACCTCGCCTTGCCCCCTCCCCTTTTTCGAAGACCCAGGATTAGATACGTCCCAGAGCTTTACGCGCATCGCCAGGCCTTTATAAAATAGGCCCGGTGTACATAGGGCTTTGAAAATCTGGCCCATTATTTTCCCACGTATGTGCCACAGCAAAAGTACGTGCGTACTTTTGTTTTGAAAATTGTTGCAAAGTCTACAGATATGAAATAACCCTCGGACTTTTCCCCCTAAAATAAATCATCCTTTTCTTGGGTTCTTCCGGTGTGCACCTTTTGATGCACTCTGTACTGACTGGATGAAGGGCCTATAGCTCTTGAAAGCTAATCACAAATGTTTCAAGTTGGTCCAATAAAAAGGTTTGTTTGCTGATGTTTATTTCTATGTATCCAAGGGGGACTAACATGACAACAGAAATACAGTCTGCAGCTACTCCAGGATATGAACAAGTCCTCCTTCTTGTTTTGAATATACTGAATCCTTTATTCTATAGTCTATAATGACCTTCAGATAACATCAGAAAACACATATTTATTTTTTTTAAAGTTCCTTTTTATTGACTATCCTCATGCACAACGTTTTAGACTCCTAATACTGATAATCAGCCATTTAGACACAGGTCAACAAAATACAATGAAAAGTCAGCAGATAATGAGGCTGATATATTAACTCAAGTTGCGGGTTGTGAAAATGGGCCATTAATGTCCACTATTTTTATCACAATGGTGGGGCATTTACAAGATATGCAAACTGGGTTCATGGGGAATTTTTTGTGATAAAGTTTGTAATTTCTGCTAACTTTATCACAAAGAACTTATCTACAACTCCCTAAGTTTGGTGGAAAATCACCAATTTGCACAATTTTTCTCATAAAGGAACCAACATCCACTATGACTAGATGTTGATCCAGTGATAACTGCACATGACCCTGCAACTAATATTATTGCTACCTGTTAGTCTTCTCTAATTCAACTGTAATCTGCCTTGAGGCCATTCTTGGAATAAGGCAGAATATCAAATGTCTGTAAAAAAATAAATAAATAATTACCAGCGCGACAATCATCAATGAGCTGATTTGCATGATTCTTCGGTTCATTAGCGATTTTGCATACACTTTATATTTGTGTTCACATGCAGAAAGTAACACCCAAAAAACAGGGAAATGAAGCACATTTTCCAGTTTGTTTGTTTTTTCATGCATTATCTTTACTTTAACACATCAGCCTCATAATCTGTTACAGTATTCAGGTCAATGTATTTCTTTTATATCACCAAGAGATGATTCCACACAAATGCAGGGGAAGTGTGCGCCATTTGGATTGGCTATAAGCAAATTATTTTACTCTTAAAGGAAATACAAACAATTAAACTAATTAGACTTCCTTCTAGGAGATTTTTAATTCATTTATCATTATTTTAGAATATATATACATATATATTATATATATATATATATATATATATATATATATATATATGTATACACACACATACACACACATGTACATCAGATCAAAGCCATCTGTCGAAGTCAACTCTGTCCTTGAAAGCTCATGCTTTCATAAATTAGTTAGTCTATAGGTGCCACCCGACTCCTGTCTACACCTTAACAAGGCTATCCCTCTGCAGATCAAAGGCAGAGTGCCTAGACAAAGCACTGCTGGAGGAAAGGGAGTGGGTTAAAGTTCAGATCTCTGTTTCTCATAGCTTGGATCTTTCCCCTGCCTGTCTCTTTCCTAGTTGTCGCCCTCTCACTCTCTCACATTTTTGCTCTCTGCCTGCCTGTGTCTGAGGGTGGGACCAGGGACTCTCTCTCTCTTTCAGGCTGTCCTCCTTCCTTCTTGCTCTGGGTGGGCTTCAAATATTCTAAGAAGGTGCCGAGAAAGACTGGCATAGTACCATGTCAGACAGATAAGGAAGTACGGGCAAAACTTCTTTGTGTTGACCGTTACATAATAAAGTGCATGCATTGCTAAATATACTGTGTAAGTCATAAGGAGATGCAATGTTTTGGGAGAAAATACACACTTGTGTTTATTTTGTTACTTCTCTATTCTAAATCTTCTTCTCAACCAGAATAGAACTAGATTGTGCGCTTGCCAAAGCAACAGGCTTGGAAAAAGAAACATACCCCGGAGACTGAAATTCGAACTGTATGTCTGAGGAAATAAAAAGCAAAAGAAGGCCATTAAGCTGGGCAGTCTAATGAGCTGGACAGATAAAGAGAAAAGCCTTCCAATTTGGAGATCTGAGGGAAGAAACTTAGGCAAATGAAAAGGAATTAAAGTGGATTTTTGATAGAACTGAATGGAGGGGAACAGCACTTAGCAGGAGTCTGTCTCCGATGGTTTAGATAAGAAGGACCTTGGCTCTTCGCTTGTGTGTTGGTCGCCTTTATGTTTGTGGTCTGTGTGGATGTCCTTTTCAGCCTTGCTGTCCATACTGAACTGGTGCGCGGAGCTGCAAGTGACTTGAGAAAAGGCAGGGGCCAGCGCAAAGCTGTGCTTTGCCGCTCGGAGAGGAAGGGCCTCATCAGTGTCATCTGTGTGGATGTCTCTTCAAATCCTACTACTGCGACACTGCAAGGGAGAAATTGAAAGTCGCTCCAGCAAAAGGAATTGTCAGTGTGTGGTGTTTGTGTCTTTTTGGTGATTTTGGTCAGCCCTATCTGTTGGTGATTAATGGTGTTGTCTAATGACAGTTAATTTCTCAGAAATTTTCAGTATTCTTGAAGGGGAAAAAAAAACCCTTTTAAAAAACATTTTACGTTTTGAAATCTGGAAGATGAAATTTCAAAGGGGTTCCATTCTGTGGGACCAGGTCCAAGTCCAGATGGGGAAAAATATAGTCTGGCATGGCGGCCAGTCACTGTCACAACCAGAGGGTTACTTTCCACAGTCAAAGCCTCCAAATGGTGCAAAAATATCCTGTAAGAGAGCAAGGGAATCACCGAATGCAGCCAATATTCACACCAAGGTCCCTCCATTCAACTAGATTACTAGGAACAGAAGGCAAAAATCAAATTGGCGTCCAAGTCAAAGTCTTTACTGCATCTTAAACAAAATAATCCAAGCCAGTATTCCAAAAATCAAAAACTTCAGAAAGATTATGGCAATGAAAATAATGGATAGTTTGTCTATACTGTGCATTACTTCTCTTCTAGGTTCTCTTGCACCATAAACCATAGGAAACGTCTCTTCTGAATGGAGTTCCAGACATGGGTCTCAATTTGTAATCCAAATGTAAAACTGTTTAGATGTCTCTAATCCAAGAGTCCAACCGTTCTTCCTTGTTGTCTCTAATACAAGAGCACAAAGTATATTCTCTTCACTTAAGCTATTTCTGATCGCCTGAGCAAACAAACAGATTTTTTACCCAGTCCCTCAGGATCCCAAGGGTCAAGCAATCTTCTTCCAAACATATTCTCAAATCTCTTTCCTCAAAAATCCTCCAGGATCTCAAAGGCTTGAATTGTCTTTGAGATCCTGGGGGAGTCTCCAACTTTCCAACCACTCTGCCTTGAGATCCCGGAGAAAGCTCTAGCTCTACAACTCCAATCTCTTGCTCCATCCCACTAAACAATGAGTATCTGTTGTGTCTGAGGACCTTTGGGCTGAGACAAAATTGACACAACCTGCAAGGAGGAGCCCTCAGGTTCTCACTGTAAACAGGCAGACCCAGATGAAGCAGAGACCATCAGGACCTTCACCTACACGAGTCCACGTTCCCCTCGGGTTAAGCCTTTGGGTGCCAGGGCCGGTAGGACTTAGGTGGCGTCTCTGCTATTGACAGAAGAGAAGGTCTATGGTTAGCAAGGGTCATAGGCAGGTGGCGGTCAAGTGTATCCAAGATCCAGTGGTCAGAGGAAGGTGGCTGTCAGGCATATCCGGGATCTAGGCAGTGGTCAAAACCAGTTATCCGTCCAAAGAAGGAGAAGAGGGATGGATAGGTTGGGCAGGCAATAAAGAGCAAGAATAAGCAGGACAAAAAGACTGAAGACAAGCTGGATGAAGACTGGAACATTGATAGCAACACACACTGCCATAACATAGTGGAACCTGTTATTGAGGCAAGTTATGTCTGGAACGCTGCCTTCTTATAGGGTCATGGGGCTGAGGTCATCATTAGAGACCACGGGGACTTATCAGCTGTGGTCCCTTTAAGTGCCGGCGAGAGGCATGTGCGCATGCCTAGGAGGACGCAGCGTGTCAATGACAGCAGCACTCTGCAGTGTGGATGGCTGATGACGTTCTCTGTGTTGGGAGATAGCACGGTACGCCAACAGTGTTGGAATGTGGCATGACTGGCCCGGGGCTGGATGTAAAAGCTGTGGTTCGTGGGGGCAGCTTGCAGACCACTGAGCATAATAGCATGCTCCAAGGGATTATATACCCCTAGAAGCCTTCCCCCCCCTCCCCCAAAAGGTGGTTTTTGGTTAGGGGAAGATTCCAAAAATTTGCAAAACCCTTCCCATTACCTCATGATGGAAGAAATTACAAAGAAGCAGTTTTTAGTGACTGGGAAAGCCCTGTCACAATAGCATATATATGCATATATGCTACTTTATAAACATCAAGAGTGCGTGCACATTCCTAGCGTGAATGTCAAAAATATCCACATATGATAATAAAAAACCTGCTATGCTATCTTGCTTGCATTCTTAAGACCAATTTTCTTCTTTTTTTTTGTGTAATCTGAGGTTGTGGGTGGGTCACCAACATGGTTCTTCAAATACTCCTACACCTAATATTCACACAACCACTCTCACCCCACCCCCACCCCCTCCAACTCCTAACCTCTCCCCTTCCCTCTCCCCCCACCTACTTTCCACTTCCTTTCTACCCCCTCCCTCTACTTAAAACTTCCTCATCTCCCTTACCTCCCATAAAGTGAATTTTATCAGGACAACATATTGTATATAAAAATTTTTTATCAGGACATCATATTGTATATAAAAATGTGTTCCCAATCACGTGTATATATACCTCCTTAATTGTGGATACCCTCCTATATATCAGAATCTCCCCCGCCCCCCACCCCCCCGTTTAGATAACCTCTTTCACGTATCCCACTTTGCTAATTTCTTCTTGTATAATCTAATCTGTTATTTGTATGTTCTTACTGTTCCTTATTTAACTATGCAATAATTGTAAAGCCTGTTGCTAAGTTCTGTTCTATGTAAACCGACGAGATGTTCCCAACGTTCGTCGGTATATAAAAGTTATTAAATAAATAAATAAATAAAATAAATTCAAGAAAAACCCATCAACTTGTCTTTAACAAATTTCTAGAGCAAGTAGAAAACAGAAAATTTGCACACTGAAGGCCTGATTCATTCATTAAGGTCTTTTTCTACAGCCACAGAATGGGAGAAGCCCCTTCGTGAGCTGGACCCTAATAGTCCAAGAACTGAAATTAACAGGAAAAGATGAAAACACATTTTTCATTCCTATTTTAAGGGTGGAGGAAATGTTTCCGTCCCATCTACACCCCCTAACAAATGTTTTCAAGCAAATTGGACAAAACTGAATAGCAGATGTTTTTGAAGAATGAGGATTCTGAAATCAGACTTTTGATTTGATAAAAAAAAAGAGGGTGCTTAAAAAATGAGTCAATAGGTCAAGTTAGCTTTACATTTTAACCCTGTTAAAGACAGCGGCGTAGCCACAACTGATGTTTTGGCAGGTCCTGAGGTTAATATGGGTGGGCATTAGGCTTACAGGTGTGAGCCATGCTAATTATACTTTTATCGACAATTCCCTCCCTGCCAGCAATCTCTCTCTCTCTCTCACTCATGACCCTTCCTCTTTATGATGGTTAAAGACAAGTCACCCGATATTTCTTACATCTCCCACGTCATTATAGTACACATCACAATCAGGCAAAAACAACTTCTATATTCCAAATAAACAATCCTACACTTTTCTCCCAAAGAGAGAAGCAAGGGGAAACTGGTTTCTTGCTTCTACACTTCTTTTAGGCATTCACTCCTTTCCACTGCTGGAAGACAGAATACGGGGGTAGAGGGATCTTTATTCTCATGCAGTTTGACAGTTCCTACAGCATGGGATGCTCCTTTCTGTCTGAAGCCCCTGCACAATAGAAGCAGATGGTTGTGTGTTTATGCAGTGGTTGTGAGGTTGTTCGATGGGTTCAGCACTTAAATTGCATTCTGTGTGTGGGCTGGAGGATCCTGCAAAACAGGTTCAGAGATTTAGTGTATATGAGGGAGGGGAAGGTGTTGAGAGATCCCCCTCCCAGGTTTTAGACCTCAGAACTGCAGTTTCAGTCCTGCAGGAGGCAGCCTGAAGAGGCAGTATCTTGTCAGACTAGCTCCTGTCCCAGCAAGGAAGTTTCCAGCTTTGTAGCCCACTCCCAGGCTGGGCTTTCCGTTTACCTCTAGGAAAGATGTAGCACATTCTACAGCAGGGATGGCCGCTCCAGTCTTCGAGAGCCACCAACAGGCCAGGTTTTCAGGATATCCACAATGAATATGTATGAGATGATTATGCATGCACTGCCTCCATTGCCTGCAGATCTAGTTCATGCATATTCATTGTGGATATCCTGAAAAGTTGGCCTGTTTGTGGTTCTCCGGGACCACCCCTTTTCTAAAGGATCACGTCCTACCTGGAATACTTTATGGCCTGCAAGCCTAGTCATTGTGAGGCAAATCTTTTTGGATGAAATTACGTACCCTTTCTGAGATTTCTAAATTTAGTGTGCTACTAGTCAGCTCAAGAAAGGGAAGCAGGGACTCAAAAATCAGCTTCTGTGTGGGTTCAGGATCTTGATGGGCAGAGAGAGGCAGAGAAAAGAGAGGAGGTGGGAGCTTCAAGGCAGGGGGGAAGCTGAGGACAGGATGCTGCTGGAAAGGGAAGAAGGGAGGTGAGCAGGATGTGGTGAGAAAGGGGGTCAGTGGTATGCTGGGCAGTGAGGAGGAAAGGGGAGAAAAGGGGGCAGGATGAGTCAAGCAGGGGAGAGAGGTAACACAGGGAAGAGAAAGCAAGGGAGAGGTCAGAAATGCTAGGCAGAGATGTGAGTGGGAGGGGATGACTGAAAGGGGAGTAGTGGGGAGAAATGAGGGATGATGCCGGGAGGGGTATAGAGGGGGGAGTGTCAAGGCGCAGAAGCCATAATTTGTCAGTTTGGGGAACGTGCATTTCTTCTCTCTTTGTACTTTGCTTACTGCAGGAGGAAATGTATTTCTGCTTCTAGTTCGCCAGGTTTGCACTCCAATGCAGAGTGGCTTCTTAGACCTTCCATCACAGTTTTTGTCTCCCCAGTGTAATTTGTGGTCTTTTATTCTGTATTTGCTGCTTAGTCTGTCTGTGTTGTGTTTTGTGTGTGTGTGTGTGTGTGTCTGAGGTGAGGTATTTTACTAGCATGTAGAGATATGTATCAGTCTTATTTGTTGTGTTTTCTCAGTAAGACATGCATTGATGGTGCACTGCTGCATTTTTCATAGGTAGTGATATTGAATCATTGGGGTTAGTACTGCTAAGGCATGGCAGGTGTGCTACACAAACCTGCCCAAGTGTTGGTTTTTTTTTTTCAGGCTTTGCATTATTTTACAATGTGCCTGGCAGTAGAGGGAGTTTGTATTGCGGTTAGTGAGATGACACCAGAATCAGAATAACTTTTTTGTATGGCGAGTTGTACTGGGAAATGTCCTGGTTCTGCTCTGCACCTATTGTTGGGGGTCGTGGGATTTCTGTGGATACCGATTATATGTTTACATTTAGCCCTGTGGCGGTCATATGTTCAGTGTGTCACCCATATGAGATTCATCTGTCAGGTGTGTCCTGACAGAAAAAAGGCTGAGATCCACTTTTCTGTGCTACGTCATACAAAACCATGTATGCCCATCGCAAACAGAAATATGGACATGAATATTTTAACTCATTATAGGACTTCTTAACTTTACAGTCTATTTTCTTTTCAGGCTCCAAGAGAGATCCATTTATAAGCTTTGAAGCTTTCCTCTCTCAAATCACTGCACTAAAATAATAAGGGCCAGATAATAACTTATTTTAGCTTATTTAGAAAAAAGCCAGCAAGTCAGATTGCTTGTACAATTTTGATATCAGATGACCTAGCATTTAATTTTCTGCAGCTTGAGGGTTTAGCTTTTTCAGGTATGTAATTCCCTTCTCTGCTGAAGACATGAGCGAGGATCCAATAATTAGAACAGGGTCCCTAATATTTTATGGTAACAAAACAAAGCTTGTGCCTGTTTGAGGTAACAAAACATGACATACTTTCACATTGGACTGCTAACATTTCTCACAGACCAAGTGTCCTCGCACTGCTTATAAATTGCTCACTGATTACTCATGCCACAGGATCATCTGTCCACCCAAAAATCTGATAATCTTACAAACAATCTTTTTGTGGGGTGCAAGGGCGGAAGGTGGGAGAATGACAAAAACATCTAATAAGCAATGAAAGTACCTGGCAACCACAGATGTGGATTTGGTTACCATTCTTGTAACTATAGCACAGTAAACAGAGGTGTGTGTGTGTGCTCACAGACACCGAGTTGAAACGCCCTTCTCTGACACTGTTGCTTTCTGCCTGATGTCTCTGTTCCTTCTCATTCTTGCCTCAGAGAATAAACTTAAAGCAAAACTGGGAGCTTGCTTACCTTATCCTCATCCTTCCAATAGCCAGAGACAGAGCTGTACGTCTCGTTGTCCTGCAGCAAACCCAAAGGGCTATCCATCCCTGCCCTTGGCGCTGCCAGTTACCCACAGCACAGGGGCAGCTGTATCCCCAGGGAGATGGGCATCAGTTTGCACGAAGCTCCCAAGGGGAGAGAAGGGGCACAGAAGGAGATGCCATGAGCCAGCAGGGAGAAGCAGTGGTGGTGACTACAGCTTGCCTGTCTCCTGCTGCAGGCTGAAGCCACTTCCCCTGTGCCGGAGGATGGGACAGCCTGTCCCTCTGACACTCACAGGCACTCCACACCCTCTGTGGCATGGAGCCAGATAGGTGCACGCCGCAGGCAAGGAGTCCAACAGGATCTCTGCCTGCCTTGTCCACGCAGCCCACCGACACTTTTCTAATTATCATGTTCAGTGTACAAGTTTAAGAAAAATCTGAAAAAGAATAAGTTCCACATTAAAAGTGAACTGGGGATGTATGCCAGCCTGAGTGTTTTTGTTTTCTTTCTATGGCAGACAGATAGTCTACCTGAAGTATACATTCAGGCAATCTGGAAGCTCTTGATTCACGGGAAAGGATTTAGTAGTAGTAATCCACGTCAAAGAGCGCAACAGGACTTCACAACGTCTGCTCCTGTCTCTTTTATTTAACCACGATATTGTGTACATTAATTGAATTAAATCACTTCTAGATAACAGAATATGATTTCTCAGTTATGGGCAGGCACTGAGGGGCAACAGATAACACAGATTCTAAGTCAGGTTCAGCGAGCCGGGCGCCACTCCAGCTGCCACCGGGATTTACAGTAGCACCCCCCGCCCCACCTCCTCCTGACCCCTCCGGCACCGCCCGGGAAGCAGCGCCCCGCCCCCTCCGGCTGCCGGCGCGGCTCTCCTCGCGCTCGGACGCGGCCGCACGCTCCTCCACTCTAGCTGCTTCTTCCCCCTGTCGCGCAATTAAACCGAGGAGTTTGGGGGAGGGGAGGGGGATGCTGGGGGCGTGGCCAGGTTAAGAAAGTCTGGAGGCAGGAGGTGAAGAAATTGACAAGGCTACAGGCGAGGGAAGTGCGCGTGACGAGCTGGGAGAGGGAGGAGGCGGAGAGGGGTTGGGCTGTAGCGAGCAGGAAGAGAATGAGAATGATGTAGAGAGGAAGCAGAGCGTATGAGGGCAGATCAGGTCCAGCTAGACTGCCCAATTGCTATGACCTTCTGGTTTCCTGTCACTCCTGGTTTCCTGGCATGAATTGGGGGTGGGGTGCAGGCTCAAACTTTGTCCCCACCCACTCTCTCTCTCACGCATACACATTCTTTCTTTCACTCCCCAGGCCCAACTCCAGCGCCCCACCAGCCTAACCTCCCACCTGTTCAGTCCATCCGTCTCCTCCGCAAGGCTAAGGGCGAGTCTCTTCCTCGTTGATCGCGGTGTGAACTGATAGGGAGGCTCCTTCGCTTTCTGTCAGCCTGGCCTCGCTGGGACTCCACCTGCTGCTGCTGATCCGTCTAGGCCCATTGAACTCGCTTCCTGGGGACTGTCTCCTTGATGCAGCTAATTGTGGATTGGCCTCATTAGAGTTTTGACGGTTTTGTTCTGACAGCGTTTTTTCAGCATAGTTGACTTTCATGCTTCAATTTGTGGACTTAAGAGTTAAATGACCGTCCATTTGTTCTCTGTTTATAAAGAGAAATACTTTAGGACAAGGCAAGAAATATAAAAGAAGAGAGAGAGAAACCTACGGTTAAAGAAATGGCTAGGGTTTAGGAGAATTTTCAGTAACTAGTTTTCTTTGAGGTCTTATATTCCCTCTTTTAAGTTAATAAGAACATTAAGAAATGTTCACCCCCACCTCTTCTACCTTTCATTCTTTGGGGGTGGGGAAGCTGTTGTTGCTCGATCACCCCAGGCACCTCATCCCTGATGAGATCCTCGCACTCTACATGCTACCAAACTACCATGTTTCATTTGCCTGTCTGCCTGGGCCAGCAGCTCCTAATCAAAACTCTGACTCCCCACTTTTGATCAGAATGCCCCAGCAGGCTAATCAACTGCCTGGTACTGCTCATGTCTTATGAGTGGCAGGCTGCTTCTTAACCTCCCTAATCCCTCTGTCCTATCTATTTTGGATGCCTGGATCATAGTCAAACTCTTTGTAAATATAGGTGGGGGACTTAGAGTGCTCACAAATGTTTGTCTGCATCTGTCAGGGACTGCATTAAATGACAATACATTAGTTCCCATTTATGAAAGCTCTAGGATAACAACATTTTGTAAGTGAAAGTAGTATGGTATATCCTGTCTTTCATTTAGCTTAGTTTCTGGAAATACGGAGGTCCATTTTCAAACGGATTTGTCTGGCTAAGTTTGGACATATCCAGACAAAATCCGGAGTTTTGAAATTTCTGTCCATTTGACCACCCTTAACTTATCCAGCTAAGTTGTTAGGATTCCATGATGGAATTTAATTGACAGATAAAATGGATTTCATTGGTGGTATCTAGCCATTACTTCCTTATGAGCCCCACTGTCTTTGTCCCAGAGGTTGAATTATATCATGAGTGGACCCTCCATAAAGTGGACCCTCCAGAGTCATTGTGCTGCAGCTGATTTTCAGTGGGACCTTTGAGACAACCTTAGCTATTGCTAGGAGCAGACCACAGAGCACCTTATTACTGAGTGTTCCCTTACAAAATTGTTTGGAGAACTGAGCACCCTTAGTGACAGGTGAATTTGCAAAGGAGATATGTAAATGTAACATACTCGGGCCTGGCGCGACCGGGTGTGCATGGGGTGGCACACCTGGGAGGGCAGCGGCAGCAGGAGAGGCTGCAGGCCACCGATGGAGCTCAACTCGCCGGCGGCCAAAAATGAAAAAAGTCCGCAGCTGTTTCCCCTTTTAGCTGCGCGTGTGTGCACAGCTTTGTGACTCCCCCGCCCCCCTTCGCAGAAAGGCCAGTGGGGCCGAAGAAAGAGTAGCCAGCAGGGCCATGGTGGAGCTCATCCCACCACGGCCTGAACTTAAGGGGGAAGGAGACTGGTGGGGGCTGTGGTGGAGCTCATCCCACCATGGCCTGGAGAAAGGAAGCCACGTGTATGTATGAGAACCTGTGTGCATGTGTCTGTGTGAGAGCTTGAGTATATATGTGTCAGAGCTTGTGTTCATGTATCTGTGTCTGTGTGAGAGCTTGAGTGCATATGTATGTATTGTATCTGTGTGAGAGCTTGAGAGTATGTCTGTGTCAGAGCTTGTGTTCATGTGTGTGCGTGTCTGTGTGAGAACCTGTGTGCTTGTGTGTGTCTGTAAGAGCCTGTGTGCACGTGCCTGTATGCATGTGTGTGTGCCTGTGAGAGCCTATGTATCACATTTAAGTCTCACAGGTATGCTCACACACGCACATAATGTGTCTGTGAGGGAAAGAGAGCAAGTGGGTGTGAAAGCATAGGCATGTATATAAAACATGGAGTGTGTGAGAAAGTGAATGTGTGTGTGGGTGAAGATAGTTTGTGTGTCCCAGCTCCCCAATCCATGACAATCTCAAGGTGACTGGAAATTAAAAGATCCCAGATATGGAGAACAGGAGATTTTTTAATCCTTATTAGTTTTAATTATTCGGTGTAATTTGATGTTTCTACTGTTTTGAAATATGTTATTGTTTTTGGGAAAATATAAAAACTCTCCTGTTCAACCATGCTTACACAGAATAACTCCTTCCACTCCCCCTCGCAGTCCCCTTTCAGGTGACCTCCTTATATTAAGGAGACTTTCATTGTTAATTGTTTTGGTTATTACCTTCTTGTTCTCCTATCCTTCCTACTGCCTTTCTGTTCTTCCCCCCGCCCAGTTACATTCCCCTGTTGCAATGTATTTTCCAATCTTTTCAGTTACTATGTGGACCGGTATGATGTCCCCACAAATACCGGTATATAAAAGTTTCTAAATAAATAAATAAATACATTTTAATTATTGGATTTTTTTATTCATCAGATGTTTTGAAATATTTTATTGATGTTTGGAAAATTTTGGATATTCTATTTGTTAACTAGTTTGAATTATGTATTCTTTTTATGACTATGATTTTTCGATTATGATTGATGTTTTATATTTCTTGATTTTATTTTGTAATGTTTTATGAAGTATGGTAATGTTTCTGTTTTTCCATTGTTGCTCTACATATACAGTCAGGCTTGTTGTGGGTTCCAGTTCAGTTCTTCTTAGCATGTTTCTCTTTATACTTTCTGGTCTCTTTATTCTGTATTTGGTCAAGGTCTGTCTGTGTTCTCTTTGTGTGACTGAGGTAAGGCATTCTCCTATCATATAATTTATCTGTAGTGATCTATAGCAGTCTGATTTGTTCTGTTTTCCTAATAGGAAATGTATTGGTGTTCTAAGGCCTGATGTAATATGTGCAGTGTTACCTTTTCATAGATAAAGTTGTTACTTTTTGAGTGCTGGCAGTTAGGGTTGTTTTGGTATGGAAAGTTTACTATATTATAATGGTAATTCTGTTTATTCATAGCTTTCTGAGGGCCAAGCCCACATCCAGCACACATTACAAAAAATGTAATTCCATAGGAGTTCCAAGTGTCTTTTTTTTGCAGGATTTTCTGGCTGGCACCACAGCAGTGCATGTAAATATAATGTGCATGTTGTAAGTGATATTTTGCCTCCGAAGACTGTACTTTTGAATGTTCTTTTTTCATGTAAAATCTGTTATAAATGTGTAATTGAATTGGGGGTGTGTGGCTGTAGAGGGTGTTTGTTTGTGTGTGTGTGCAAGGCTGTAAAGTTTGCTTAGGGTACCTAATACCCTTCCCTTGACTATGGGTTCCGTTTGGGGGGGGTGTCAGTTTTTAAAAATATAGATTGCTGAGCTTTTTTTGATGGGCGTGGGACAGAGACCGAAAGATGCGGGGGGGGGGGGGGGGGGTGTCACAGGGCAGCAAAAATGCTAGCATCAGCCCTGAACAAACTACCATAGCAATTTTCAAAAGCCATTTACACTTGTAAAATACACTTCCCTTACTAATTCCTATGGTGAATTCAATGGCATATATTTTAGAAATTTTCAAAAGCCCACTTACTCAGGTAAAGTGCATTTACATATGTAAAACCCATTTTTAAACAAGTAATGGGCCAGTTTTAAAAGAGTTATGCGTGTGGCTGGGCCTTGCATGTATTTTGGAACGAGCCCAACCACGCTCATAACCCCCGTTACAAGCAGAAGTGCCGGGCCTTGTAAAAGGGGCGGGCCGAGGGACGTGGTCTGGGCGTGGAGAGGGCCGGCCGGGTTAGCGGCCATTAGGCCCTGTCCCTGGGAAGTGCATGCCGTAACTTCCATTTGCTCCGAAGGAGCAGAAGTAAGTTACAAAACAAACAAAAAAAAAACCCTAGTTAGAGTTAGTATAGGGGTTGGGGAGGAAAAGGGAGGAAGGGTAGATAGGGGTAAAGGAAAGTTCCTTCCTTAATTGGAGCGGACTGGGAGGGAACTGGGCAAAGGCCCGATTGCGTCATCGTGCATAGATTTCCCCCCTCTGCACCTGCAAGTCGCGGCCCGCCCGCACATGTGTGCGCGGATATCATATTTTATAACATGCTCCTAAATTTAGGAGCCCAATGAATCCAGGAGCCTAAATTTAGGCACTCAACCCTAGTACATTTTTACAAGGACTAATTTAGCAGCGTAACTCCAAAAGTTAGGAGTCTAATTGCTTTGAAAATTGGCCCCGCCATAAACTCCTTATTTTATGACTTTAGGAAAGTTATATGGGCCCTTTATCTATACTGCATGTCCAAGAGACATGCACAAAAAGAGATCTTAGATGAGCACTCCCAAAAGAAATCTTTTTCTTCTCAATGGTGAATTCCAGCTCCTCTAGTCACAAGCTACAAAACATCCTGTTCCTGATTTCATTTTGAGCAATTAGTAATTTGTATATGTGCAGCAAAGAAAACCTGCTGTCATCTGGCTCTTTTAAGACAGTGAGTGCTCTAGAGATAACAGCACAAGTAATTCTTCTTGCAAATATAATGATGATGGAGTGTGAATGATCCACACTTAGGTACTCTGCAATGCTACAGCTCATTTTTCTAACTGAGGATCACAGGATTTGAGCCTGCAACCTTCTAGCTTCCATCGAGGGACTCTGTTGCTAGAAGGATAATCCTAGCTACTTTACCTTAAGTCGTTCAGGTCCATTCCCTGCCCGCCCCCCACCCCCCATTCCACCCTGTCACACAGTGAGGTAAGATGAAGGCAGCTTGCTCATCCTGACTGGTCCCACAAGATTACAGATACACAAAGAGAAAGCTTTTACATGTTCCAATTACAATTTTAATTACAAAATAAATTGCTTACAAAACTTCACAAAATCTTATAATCTCCATAATATACTGCCTACCACCCTCAATAAAATCTCATTCCAACCACTCACACCATTCATCCATTACATACTGGATATCTCCCATTCTACATATAAAAGCTATTAATCACATAAAACATATCTTCAGAGGAACTCTTTTAACACTGAACAATGTATACTACTAATAATACATATTAACAGTCTTTATTCATTTTGATGTAGATGTGTTTTCAAATTCTTCCAAATTTTCTTTACATTTATTTATTTCCCTTCTTTTTATGCTGTTCATCTCCGCTTCTTAACTTCCCCTCTCAATGCTCTTGGATTTCCCTTCTTAATTACCCAACAAAGAATTCTTCATTTCACTCTTCCATCGAGGGCTTCATCAGGGGATATAAATCAGTATTTAAACCACCTCATAAACATTCGTATCTACTTTATCCAAATCTTTCAAACATACACTTGATCTCTCTGTTCATTTATGATCCTATTTCATCTTCCATCTATTACATCCCACAACTACCCAAATAACATGATATCCAGCGGTATCAAGTTGAGTTATCACTTTCGTGCCACCAAGCTACCATTCTCTTAAGTTGACGTAGCCACTACATCACAGAAGATGAAATAGGATCATAAATGAACAGAGTGATCAAGTGTATGTTTGAAAGATTTGGATAAAGTAGATATGAATGTTTATGAGGTGGTTTAAATACTGATTTATGTCCCCTGATGAAGCCCTCGATGGAAGGGTGAAACGAAGAATTCTTTGTTGGATAATTAAGAAGGGATATCCAAGAGCATTGAGAGGGGAAGTTAAGAAGTGGAGTTGAACAGCATCAAGAGAAGGGAAATAAATAAATGTAAAGAAAATTTGGAAGAATTTGGAAACACATCTACATCGAAATGAATAAAGACTGTTAATATGTATTATTAGTAGTATACATTTTCATTGTTAAGAGTTCCACTGAAGATAAGTTGTATGTGATTATGAGCTTTTATATGTAGAGTGGGAGATATTCAGTATATAATAGATGAATGGTGTGAGTGGTTGGAACGAGATTTTATTGAGGGTGGTAGGCGGTGTATTATGTAGATTATAAGCTTTTGTAAAGTTTTGTAAGCAATTTATTTTGTAATTAAAATTGTAATTGGAATATGTAAAAGCATTCTCTTTGTGTTTCTGTATATTTGAATGCGAGATTGCTTAATTTTATCCTTCATTGATTCTAACATAGGTATGCAAGACTTAAGCTCTCTAGTATCTCCCCCGCCCCCTGTACAAAACAACACCACGCAGGTAATGGCTTAAACAACACGCCGCAGTTTATTCAAAATGACTTGCCCTGAGCCTTTAATTTAATACAATAATCCAAAAAACCAATCCCAACCCATTCCCCCTCCCTTTCTTCTTATTCCTCCGCTTACCACATTGTCCCAATGGTAAGCCGTGTCGTCGCCACCCCCCCCCCCCCACCCCTCTACTTACCCCGCCTCGGCTCCAGCGAGGGTAAGCATGCGGCCAGAGCATCGGCCCCCTCTTGCTCTTTGGCCATCCCGCGTAGCAGCCCCAAACTACATGAGATTCTCACAACCCCCCCTCCCCCCCAAATTTCTTTTTATCATTCTATACAAACTTATAACTTAGGGCTCAGGCTTCCGCCACAACAAACATAAGAACATGCCATACTGGGTCAGACCAAGGGTCCATCAAGCCCAGCATCCTGTTTCCAACAGTGGCCAATCCAGGCCATAAGAACCTGGCAAGTACCCAAAAACTAAGTCTATTCCATGTTACCGTTGCTAGTAATAATAGTGGCTATTTTCTAAGTCAACTTAATTAATAGCAGGTAATGGATTTCTCCTCCAAGAACTTATCCAATCCTTTTTTAAAAACAGCTATACTAACTGTACTAACCACATCCTCTGGCAAAAAATTCCAGAGTTTAATTGTGCGTTGAGTAAAAAAGAACTTTCTCTGATTAGTTTTAAATGTGCCACATGCTAACTGCATGGAGTGCCCCCTAGTCTTTCTATTATCCGAAAGAGTAAATAACCGATTCACATATACAATATGGGGTAGATTTTCAGACGAGCGCGAATAGCCTACTTTTGTTTGCGCTCCAGGCGCAAACAAAAGTACGCTGGATTTTAGTAGATTCGCGCGTAGTCGCGCGTATCGGCTAAAATCCTGGATCGGCGCGCGCAAGGCTATCGATTTCGTATAGCCTGCGCGCGCCGAGCCGCGCAGCCTACCCCCATTCCCTCCTAGGCCGCTCCGAAATCGGAGCGGCCTAGAAGGGAACTTTCCTTTGCCCTCCCCTCACCTTCCCCTCCCTTCCCCTACCTAACCCACCCGCCCGGCCCTGTCTAAACCCCCATCCTACCTTTGTCGGGGGATTTACGCCTCCCGGTGGGAGGCGTAAATCCCCGCGCACGAGCGGGACTCCTGCGCGCCGGGCCGCGACCTGGGGGCGGGTACGGAGGGCGCGGCCACGCCCCCGGGCCGTAGCCACGCCCCCGTACCCGCCCCCAAAACGCTGCCGACACGCCCCCGAAACGCCGCGACGACCGGGCCCGCCCCCCGACACGCCCCCCTCCGAGAACCCCGGGACTTACGCGAGTCCCAGGGCTCTGCGCGCGCCGGGAGGCCTATGTAAAATAGGCTTCCCGGCGCGCAGGGCCCTGCTCGCGTAAATCCGCCCGGTTTTGGGCGGATTTACGCGAGCAGGGCTCTGAAAATCCGCCCCTTTATGCACATTTCTGTATTGTGGAAGAAAACTGGACATTATGAATTGTTCACACAGTTCCTCCTCCTGTGTGTATTTTAACATGTCCAATGCATCTGCAAGAGTTTTCTTTTTTATTTTTGTGTAACAAGATTTTTACTCTCATTTGAAATAGGGTGAGTGACCAAAAATAAATTAAGACAAAATAAATTTGCCACCTAGGTTTATAATGGAGGACATTCATTTCTGTAATTTATTTAAACAAAATTTTTTACCTGCTTGTTCCATACAAGCTTACATAATATCATGTGCATAATCATAAAAACAAGAAACTAAAACAAAATTTACAGACAATCAGTTAGGTAAAGTAAGGAAACCCATCTAATTCAAAATCGCCTCTTCAAATAGGTACATTTTTAGTGCTTTCTTAAATGCTTACTATGACGAGGCCATGCGTACAGACTGACAGATTATTCCACATTCTTGGTCTGGTTATTGAGAAAGCTCTGTTCCATGTGATCTCAAGCCTGGCAATTTTCACAGCTGGAACTTCTTTTGGCATGTTCGTTTATATAGCCAAAGTGTCGAGGCTAGCCAATACATAAACTATTAACAAATCATGTCTCTGACCATCAATCCGAAGTAATATGTAGTGTATAGTTAAACTCTGGAATTCATTACCAGGGGATGTTACCCAGGTAGAGAGTCCATCAAGCTAGGTTGAGAGAACATTGCCCAAATCTCATCTTGGAGTGAGTTTCCTCACTCCGAAGGTCATCAAATCTTCACAAGAAACCACAGTTCTGTTCGTACGTCTCACTTTGAATGTCAAAGTGGCCCCTAACCCCCTACACTAATACCTAAACCTCACCTTGAGTTACTAGGTAGGTCTACCATAGGGATACAAATACCTATCTAGGGAGATGATATTATAGCCAGGCTCGCTCTCTCTTGCTCTCTCTCTGTGGTTGTATGCAGGAATTACAACAGGTCTGGCACCTATTGCAAAGTCTGATGATGTTATTGCAATTTGCACTAACTTAGCTCTTCACATAGGGGCGGATTTTAAGAGCCCTGCTCGCCTAAATCCGCCTAAATCCGGGCGGATTTAGGCGAGCAGGGCCCTGCGTGCCGGTGCGCCTATTTTACATAGGCCTACCGGCACGCGCAGAGCCCCAGGACTCGCGTAAGTCCCGGGGTTTTCTGAGGGGGGCGTGCCCGGTCGGTGCGGCGTTTTGGGGGCGGGCCCGGGGGCGTGGTTACGGCCCAGGGCAGTCCGGGGGCGTGGCCGCACCCTCCGTACCCGCCCCCAGGTCGCGTCCCGGCGCGCAAGCGGCCCGCTGGCGCGCGGGGATTTACGTCTCCCTCCGGGAGGCGTAAATCCCCCGACAAAGGTAAGGGGGGGGTTTAGACAGGGCCGGGCGGGTGGGTTAGGGAGGGGAAGGTGAGGGGAGGGCAAAAGAAAGTTCCCTCCGAGGCCGCTCCGATTTCGGAGCAGCCTCGGAGGGAACGGGGGTAGGTTGCGCGGCTCGGCGTGCGCCGGCTATACGGAATCGATAGCCTTGCGCACGCCGATCCAGGATTTTAGCGGCTACGCGCATATCTACTAAAATCCCGCGTACTTTTGCTTGCGCCTGATGTGCCAGCAAAAGTACGCCAAATCGCGTGGTTTGAAAATCTACCCCATAGGTAATTAGCACATAGTGCAATAAACTGAATATTTGCATAAACCACACCCCTTTTACTATCGCATGCGATAGTTACCGCATTTTGATAAATCTAGGCCTCAGTTTTGCTGTTTAATTACATTTACTTCCACTTCGTCACCAATTCCCAATTGCTTATTTTTTTAAAACTTGTTTTCTGTGGAATCAAATCTATTCTCAATTTTAACTTTCAAGTTTTGAATAACCGATGACAGGGAGATTGTGTCACCCCTGCTCGAGACTTCAAAAGGTTTCCTGCAAAAAACATATTGCTGCAGCCACTGAATAAAAATAATCATGCCCTGAGTTTGAAATTTGCTGCTGAAAGGTCACAAGCATCCTAGCACCCCTGGCTATACCCCCTTCAGGCAGGGTTTCAGATCTAACCTCGTTTTCCGATCCATGCTACATTACTAGCTCCACTGCAGTATTCATGAGCTTCGCTATTCGTTTTCAGATATACAATATGCAGACTTGTGTTACTCATGTCAACAACATCTACAATTGGGCCTGCTCACAGCACTGCATCAGCACAAAACATAGTAAAAGTGCCCAAAATTCCCACACTTTAATCGGCTCACTGCCTCGTGTAAATATCTCTCAAACGTTTATTCATGCAGGCTCCATAGGAAACAATGGGGGAGAAAAGCAATAGCAATACACAGGGGGGCAAATAATGGCTTAGGAGGGTACAAAGCATGAACAACTACAATCTTGAAATGCAAATGTAATTCAACCTTCCTCTCCTCCGCCCCCCCCCAAAAAAAACAAAAACAAACCCAAACAAACTCTTTTCCATATCTATAACCTACCTCTTCTTTAACTGGTGAAAAACTTTCCTGCCCATAAAGATGGAACACTTGCCACTCAGATGGCAAAGCAATGACAGTATACCTTATTCTTGCTCAGAAAATTCATTAGGCAACCTGTGCAATATCCTTAGCAGTCTTCACTTGGGATTGTATAATAGAGTCCTGACTCAGCCTATTACCCTGTTATAATTTATTCAAACATCCTTCCCTAGTTAATGTATCTAGAATGGATAACAGAGGAATGCCGGAATTTTCCCCAGAGGCTTTCCTCATAGCAGTCATCTGCCCCAACTGGGCAACTAGTGGCTGACATTATAGAAAGTGAGCTATGAGGACCATGATTTTTGATCCAGAACACTCTGTTTCCCAACATGCGTCTGAACGTCTTCTCATGAGAAAAGCATTGGCAGTGGGACTTTGGATCTCTTCCTCCAATGCTAACTTTCTGTTGATGCCAGGCCTTGGAGCTTTTTCTGTCCTCTGCAGTGATGTTTCTAGCTAAACTAATTGCTTCTCCTACTTTGAAAACTACTAGGAGTAACTCATTACCTTCTTTGCTTGGTTCTGTGAATTGAAGCTGAGGTAAACCTTGCTTGAGCAGTCTCTTTTGTTTTTTTGTTTTTGTTTTTTTTACAGTAGCAGACCGCTTCGTCCTGAGCAAAGGCTCTAACTGTCAATTATCAGCCTTTGACCAGCAATCCCTATGCTCCCTCTGCAAACCCAAGCAAACAGAAACCTCTGGAAGTCATTCTGAGTTTCCTGCGATGGTAGATAACTTAGCGACGGTATAGAAAAGATTTTAAATAAATTAATACTGCCTCAAAAGGCGTTTGGCTTAGGCATCTTTTTTTGTTTTCGGCTTTCTTCTTTGTGATTTTTGGTGATATCCATCTAGCCCAATCCAGCTGTTCGGGGTCAGAACTGGGTGCGTGCAGTGTTGCCCCTCCATGCCTCCAGGGGAAACAGGTGCTGAGAAATAGAAATAGCTCGGCACTTTTCTGTGGCAACATGCAAGGATACTTTACTGGGGAAACTGGGATAGAAAAGTAATAAACATTATGTGTACTCCTCACGTGCAAGGAAGAGCTAATCTACCTTCTTTAGTGCCCTAGGGTAGATCTTGGTAAATCCAAGTGTTTCAATGGCTTTCTATCCCTAGAGGAATTATTAATACCTTCTCCAGCCCTTTTTGCATAATAACCAATCACAATGAGTTTTTCTCCCTAGGGAGGCATTACTATAGGCACTCAACAGTTTGTATGTAGAGGGAACTAGGCTTCTTCCATAGATTCTACTGAAGAGCATTCCAACAATGAGAAATTCAGGAGGTGTTATTCGCTGTTAGTAAAGGTCCATCCCCCAGCGGGTGGGTTAGTGGCCCAAAGTTATAACAGAGGAACTCCTAGAAGGCTGAGTGGCCCAAAGTTATAACAGAGGAACTCCTAGAAGGCTGAGGAGAGTCCATCTCACCCCCTATTACATAATTTACTCCATCTCACCCCCTATTACATAAAACCCCCCTATGAATGTTATACTGATATCTTGGTATGAACGCCTTTAGGTCTGATGATTTTGTACTTTGCACTTTCATGTATATAGTTATAGTTATATTCCATAGCATCTACCCATTGATGCCTGTTTTATGTAAGGGCTCCTCCCAAAAATTTATTTATATGTTGCCTAGTTCATCATATTATATTATGTTATCTGTTATATGTTATATGTACGGGCACTGCCCAATGGTTTTTTGTTCACTGTAAACCGATACGATGTGCGAACGGATATCGGTATAAAAAAATGTTAAATAAATAAATTAATTAATAAGGGAGCAGGAAAGAGACAGCAGGAGGCTGCCGGCTCTCTGGGCTCCAAGATAGGATAGGGCAAGTGGCCTTGCCTACTGAGAGAGAATGCCTTGCTTTCTCATCTGCTTGGATAATTCCAAGAGGACTTCAGCCAAAGGAATTCTGGGGGGGGGGTTCTTTTCCAAAGTTCTATGGGAGAAAGAGACCTGTCTGGAAGAGCGAATGCACAACGTGGTATCTGATGCTGTCTGCTTTGGGAAGAGGATTCCTGAATTCTGAGAAGGTTTCTGGGGAGAAGGAGACCATTTTCCAGCTTAGACTGTCTCTACTTTATCTCTACCTGCTAAGCTTATATTTTATCTTCAGAAACTTCAGAACACTAGGGGGCGGATTTTCAGAGCCCTGCTCGCGTAAATCCGCCCAAAGCCGGGAAGCCTATTTTACATAGGCCTCCCGGCGCGCGCAGAGCCCCGGGACTCGCGTAAGTCCCGGGGTTTTCGGAGTGGGCGTGTCGGGAGGCGTGTCGGGGGCGGGGCCGGAGCGCGCGGCGTTGCGGGGGCGTGTCGGCAGAGTTTTGGGGCGGGTACGGGGGCGTGGCTATGGCCCGGGGGTGTGGCCGCGCCCTCCGTACCCGCCCCCAGGTCGCGGCCCGGCGCGCAGGAAGCCCGCTGGCGCGCGGGGATTTACGCCTCCCTCCGGGAGGCGTAAATCCCCCGACAAAGGTAGGATGGGGGTTTAGACAGGGCCGGGCGGGTGGGTTAGGTAGGGGAAGGAGAGGGGAGGGCAAAGGAAAGTTCCCTTCTAGGCCGCTCCGATTTCGGAGCGGCCTAGGAGGGAACGGGGGTAGGCTGCGCGGCTCGGCGCGCGCAGGCTATACGAAATCGATAGCCTTGCGCGCGCCGATCCAGGATTTTAGCCGATACGCGCGACTACGCGCGTATCTACTAAAATCCAGCGTACTTTTGTTTGCGCCTGGAGCGCAAACAAAAGTAGGCTGTTCGCGCTCGTCTGAAAATCTACCCCTAGGTGTGAAGTCAATTTTGTTTTCTTAGTGTGATCCTCTGGGCCTTAAAGGTTATTCTGTCCCCCATAGTAAAAATCAATGTTTCTTCCAGACACTACAATGAGTTGTCAGTGCTGAGTGGCCCCTGAAGCGTGACCCTTTGGGGTAGATTTTCAGACGAGCGCGAACAGCCTACTTTTGTTTGTGCTCCAGGCGCAAACAAAAGTACGCTGGATTTTAGTAGATACGCGCGTAGTCGCGCGTATCGGCTAAAATCCTGGATCGGCGCGCGCAAGGCTATCGATTTCGTATAGCCTGCGCTCGCCGAGCCGCGCAGCCTACCCCCGTTCCCTCCTAGGCCGCTCCGAAATCGGAGCGGCCTAGAAGGGAACTTTCCTTTGCCCTCCCCTCACCTTCCCCTCCCTTCCCCTACCTAACCCACCCGCCCGGCCCTGTCTAAACCCCCATCCTACCTTTGTCGGGGGATTTACGCCTCCCAGAGGGAGGCGTAAATCCCCGCGCGCCAGCGGGCCTCCTGCGCGCCGGGCCGCGACCTGGGGGCGGGTACGGAGGGCGCGGCCACGCCCCCGGGCCGTAGCCACGCCCCGTACCCGCCCCCAAAACGCTGCCGACACGCCCCCGAAACGCCGCGACGACCGGGCCCGCCCCCGACACGCCCCCGACACGCCCCCCTCGGAGAACCCCGGGACTTACGCGAGTCCCGGGGCTCTGCGCGCGCCGGGAAGCCTATGTAAAATAGGCTTCCCGGCGCGCAGGGCCCTGCTCGCGTAAATCCGTCCGGTTTTGGGCGGATTTACGCGAGCAGGGCTCTGAAAATCCGCCCCTTTGTGAGGGGGAGTGGGGTGGGCATTACACATAGTGGGGCGGATTTTAAAAGGCGCGCGAATAGCCTACTTTTGTTTGCGCTCCAGGCGCAAACAAAAGTACGCTGGATTTTAGTAGATACGCGCGGAGCCGCGCGTATCTGCTAAAATCCTGGATCGGCGCGCGCAAGGCTATCAATTATGTATAGCCGGCGCGCGCCGAGCCGCGCAGCCTACCCCCGTTCCCTCCAAGGCCGCTCCGAAATCGGAGCGGCCTCGGAGGGAACTTTCCTTTGCCCTCCCCTCACCTTCCCCTCCCTTCCCCTACCTAACCCACCCGCCCGGCCCTGTCTAAACCCCCCCCTTACCTAAATCCCCGCACGCCAGCGGGCCTCCTGCGCGCCAGGCCGCGACCTGGGGGCGGGTACGGAGGGTGCGGCCACGCCCCCGGACCGCCCCGGGCCGTAGCCACGCCCCGTACCCGCCCCCAAAACGCTGCCGACACGCCCCCGAAACGCCGCGACGACCGGGCCCGCCCCCCGACACGCCCCCGACATGCCCCCCTCGGAGAACCCCGGGACTTACGCGAGTCCCGGGGCTCTGCGCGCGCCGGGAGGCCTATGTAAAATAGGCTTCCCGGCGCGCACAGCCCTGCTCGCGTAAATCCGCCCGGTTTTGGGCGGATTTACGCGAGCAGGGCTCTGAAAATCCGCCCCATTATTGGTAATCTAGTACTGCTCTGGTCCCCCTTAAGGTATGTTTCTGCCTACGTGCTGTTCCCTCAGTAGTAACGGCTTTATGTTCAGCCTCAATGGTCTCTGCATATTCTGCAGCAACGCAGAAGCATGCTCCGTTTCCCGAGCCGCAGTAGAGACCCCAGAGTGTGGCAATGAATGGGCAGCATACAGAGCATGGACTGTTGGGCTTTGTGCTGCACTACACATTGCCCATAGCACCTCCTTATTTTCCACAACTTTGTATTCTCGAGCGAGGCAGGGAGAACATGCACTGGACTTGATTCACTTTGACGGCTGTCAGCTGTGGTAGCAATGAAGAAGCTCTGGCAGCCACATGCGGCAGCCAAGCTAACTAACTGAGCCGGCTGCCCATACCACACCAACTTCTCCCTTCTCCTGAGGGAGCTGGTGCATTGTGACAGGTTCATGTGGTTTTCGCCCCCTCTCTCCCTTTGTTTTAAAATTTGGAAGAGAATCAATGCTTCTCTAGCTCTTCTTTAGGCCATTTCAGTTTTTTTCTATGTCT
This sequence comes from Rhinatrema bivittatum, assembly GCF_901001135.1. Lineage (NCBI taxonomy): Eukaryota > Metazoa > Chordata > Amphibia > Gymnophiona > Rhinatrematidae > Rhinatrema > Rhinatrema bivittatum. The sequence goes on from NC_042616.1 coordinate 715,655,460, forward strand.
GCACAGCCTGCTCTTTGGAGGCTGGTGTGCCTCGCAATATTTTTGTTAATGTGGGTATACCTTGTGCTTGAAAGGCATGGGAAACACTGATACACATGTTGTAAGTGATATTTTTTACTTCAGAAGACTGCACTTTGAATGTTCTTTTTCATGTAAAAACTGTTATAAAAGCATAAATTCTTAATTGTGTGTGTAAAGAAGGCTGTGATGCTAGACTATAAGGTTTGCCTAGGACACTTAATACCCTTGCACTACCCATGGGTTCTAAGGGAGAGGGTGAAGATTTGGGGGGTGGAGGAGTGTCATTTTTTAAAGTGTAGATTGCTGAAGGGAGCTGGGTGGCACAGTAATTGTTTGTACAGGGCAGTAAAAAAAAAAAAAAAGCTAGCACTGGGCCTGTACACAGTGGTAATGGCACTGCTTATTTCATTTTGTAGGCAGCCAGGGTCCTTCAGGTGCATTGCCAGCTGCTGCTCAATTCTGTAACACTACTGGTAGTTCTGTTGTTTTTCTGGATGCCTAATTTTTTCTACTCACATAGTTCAACAATCTTCCCACCAAAAATGATACTAGTATTTATTACACCACTACTACACTGTTGTCCACACTACTAACGCATTTCAGGCTGGTTAGTTATATTGTGGACCAAGAGAAATGCTTAATATCGACAAGTTAAAAAGAGAGAAAAATCCTTTGTTTCATCTTTTTTATTCAGTGCAAGAAAAGGTAATACAGACAAACATCTCCTCCAGTAGTACCTTGAAGGTAAATAACACAAGTCCATTAATACATTAACGTTTCCTTCCACTCAAGAACATTCACCCCACCCTTGGCCAAGTAAAGATTATATAAAATACAAAATTACTAACCCAACAGAAAAGAGTACAGATATGGTCCTACAGAGTGGCGCACTAGTCAAAAAGATTATTCATGGCCAATGAGAAAAATCCTTTATTCACAAGTAAGATATCTTAGGAGTTGCAAATTTCCAGCAAAAGCAGACTCAGAGATCCTTACTGATTACAAATAGGTCACCACCTCTAATTTACACACCAATGAGTTAGCTACTTAGTTAACATAACATTTCTCTAACTGATTAATGCAAAGTTCTTATCACTAATATGCTAAATACTGTCTTCTTGTAAGATGAGCCTGGAGCTGGGGTGGCATGCAGAAATTAATCTTTTGCACAGTCTGTATTCTACTGTACCTACAATTATAAAGCTACAACGCTGAGCGTGTGTATTTTATATAAAACGTGCACCCATTTTAACCTCCATGAACTATATTTTCACAGTAAGTTTCACTTTAAGAAGCCTTGAGAGAGAAGGACATAGAGCATGCTGAGTTGGATGCTGTTGCTTTACAGCAGCCATGCTTAAGAGCAAAACATATGCCCAGTGTTTCAAGAAACTGCATATGGAATAGATGCATATAGCATCAGGGTGCGATTTCCTCAGTCCTGCAAAGATACCAGAGGAAGACAGCAAATTTATGCTACTAACAGCATAGACCAAAGGCCAGTGTGAATCTGAATGAGTAGTAGGACTCAAGTTTTAGAAATTTCCTTTCAGGTTAGTGTAAAATAATTTTAAGAAGCACAACTAAAGATATCTGTTTTACTTGTGGCTAATGCTATATTTGTGCAGATTTAAACCTGTGTAATATATGTGAAATGATTTGGATTATAATACTGTGGCCAAAGTTTGTAAAGGGCTTTTATCAGTTGTGAACAGATCCTGGAGTAAACAGGAGACCTGTGCTACCAACATACCTAAGATTGCCATATTGGGTCAGACAAAGGTCCATCAAGCTCAGTATCCTGTTTCCAACAGTGGCCAATCCAGGTCACAAATATCTGGCAGAATCCCAAAGGATAATCCCAGGGATAAGTAGTGGATTTCTGGAATCGCACCTTAATAATGGTTTATGGACGTTTTCTCCAGGAACTTGTCCAAACCCTTTTTGAACGCAGCTACATTAACAGCTTTCACCAGATCCTCTGGCAATGAATTCCAGAGCTTAATTATTCATTGAGTAAAAAAATATTTTTTCTTATTAGTTTTAAGTGTACAATTTAGTAATTTAATTGTGTGTCCCTTAGTCTTTGTACTTTTTGAAAGAACAAACAACCGATTCACATTTACTTGTTCCACTCCACTCATTATTTAATAGACCTCTATCATACCTTACCTCAGCCATCTCTTCTCTAAGCTGAAGGGCCCTAACCTATTTAGTCTTTTCTCATAGGGGAATCATTCCATCCCCTTTATTATTTTGGTTGCCCTTCTTTGTACCTTTTCTAATTCTGCTATATCTTTTTTGAGATGTGGTGACCAGAACTGTACACAATACTCAAGATGAGGTCGCACCATGGAGCAATAAGAGGCATTACAATATTCTATGTTTTGTTCTCCTTTCCTTTCCTAATATTGCCTAGCATTCTATTTGCTTTCTTGACTGCAGCCGCACACTGAGCAGAAGATTCCAACTTAACAATGACGCTTTGATCCTTTTCCTGAATGGTGACTCCTAATGTGTGAGCTTGCATTCTGTAGTTATATTTTGGGTTATTCCTCTCTAAATGTATCACTTTGCACTTGTCAACATTAAATTTCATTTGACATTTGCATTTCTAATTTTGCAAGGTTTTCTTGCAATTTTTCACAATCCTCTTGTGATTTAACAACTTTGAACAATTTTGTGTCATCGACAAATTTGATTACCTCACTCATTGTTCCCATTTTCAGGTCATTTATAAATTTGTTAAAAAGCAGTGGTCCCTAGGGCACTCCATTATTCACCTTTCTCCACTGAGAACATTTACAATTTAGCCCTACTCTCTGTTTTCTATCTTTTAACCAGTTGCCAGTCCACAATAAGACACTGCCCCCTATCCCATGACTTTTAAATTTCCTTAGAAGTCTCTCGTGAGGGACTTTGTCAAATGCTTTCTGGAAATCCAGATACATTATATCAACAGGATAGCTGTAGGCCAGAGGCCCGTGAAAATCTGAGTGGGTAAAAGGGATCAAGTTTTGGAAACTTTCCTTTCAGATGGGGTAATGGTCTGCTAAAGCAGTGGAGCTAGAAGAATACACCTAAAGAAGATTATATATAAGAAGTTATATAAATAAAGTATAAGTTATATAAATAAAGTTATTTCTTTGGGAAAAACAAAAAACTTTTTCTGTTTTTTTTCTGGAGGAGTTGGTAAATAGTTACCAAAGGAAAAATGAAAAGAATCCAGAACCTGAATTTAACTCTGAGTACATGTTACACATTCATACCTTGGACTGTATCTCTGTGGAGGTGGCTGGTGGGCACACAAAGAAGCAGTTTGTGCAGCTTCTATGGCCCATAAAGGCATTGTGGTCCAGAGGAGATGGTTTTCCTTCTCAGCTACTAGAGGCCTTGCAATTGTACAACATCTATAAATTGTCATTCAAGTGAAAGCTCTACCAATCACTGGATCATTTATAAATAAATGCCCTCATTTTCAATCTTTACAAATAAAGTGAAAAAGATGTGTTCATATGCATTTCCCTTTAACTTCTAAGATTACAAGTAAGGTAGAGATAAAAGTGAAAGTCGACTAATTGCAACGTCATGCCTGGGATATGGATTCCCACTACCAACACCAAAAACCTTCCCTTTTCTACATCCAAAATCAGAAATACTGACAGTTTAGTTAAATGGATGTTGCACAGGATTGAAGAAGATATGGGTTATTTATTTATTTATTTATTTATCTAACAACTTTTAATATACCGACATTCGTATGGCACATCACGCCGGTTTACAGGTAACTCAAATATAGGAGGAAATTACAATGAACAGGGAACAAGGGATTGGAGCAGGCCAGAAAGAGGAGAAGGGAAGGGGAGACAGGAGAAGAGAGGGAAGAGATAGGTAGCATGAGAAAGAAAAGGGCAACCGTTAACGTTGATAGAACTTATTTACAGAGGTATGTATTTACATTAGAACTATTTACCATAGATTACATTAGTTTAATTAAAACATTCTTGTAAAATTGTAATACGATGGAATGAGAGGGCGGAGGGGGGATGCCTAGGGTGAGGGAAGGTCGGGCGGGGGGGGGGGGAGATTAGGAGGGGGAGGGCTAGGTGTGTACGTCTAAGTTTGGTTGGTTTCCGGATAGGCCTTTCTGAAAAGCCAGGTTTTGAGACCTTTTTTGAAGGTGGCCAGGGAGGGTTCAAGGCGGAGAAAAGTGGGAAGGGAGTTCCAGAGTGTAGGGCCGGCTATAGTGAAGGCCCTTTCTCTCGTGGATGTGAGATGAGCAATTTTAAGGGAGGGAGTATGAAGGGTACCTGCGAGGGAGGATCTGGTTGGACGGGTGGATATGCGGAAGTGAGGCGAGTCCTTGAGCCAGGGGTTGGTTTTGTAGAGCAGATTGTGAAGGATGGTAAGGGTTTTATATTGAATACGGAAAGAGATAGGTAACCAGTGGAGGTCCTTAAGTATAGGGGTGATGTGGTCTCTTTTTCGGGTGTTAGTTAAGATTCTCGCCATGGCGTTCTGTAGGATTTGTAGGGGTTTGATGGTCGACTCTGGGAGGCCAAGGAGGAGGGAATTGCAGTAGTCCACTTTGGAGAGGATAGTGGTCTGCAGAACTAGGCGGAAATCTTGTGTGTGGAGCAGGGGTTTAAGCTTTTTCAGGATGTGGAGTTTATAAAAGCCCCCCTTTAGAAGGGATTTAATATGGGCTTTGAAATCGAGGCGCTGGTCTAGTTCAATACCAAGGTCTCTCACAGACGGGGATGAGGTGGGGGGAGATGAAGTGTTATAGGGGGGTGAGAGTGAGGGTGAGAGTTCAGGTTGATTGGATATAATGAGTATCTCAGTTTTAGAAGCATTAAGGGCAAGGTGAAGGTTGGATAGTAGTGAGTTGATGGATGTAAGATAGGAGTCCCAGAGTTGTAGGGTTTCTTTTAGCGTATTTTGGATGGGGATGAGGATTTGAACGTCGTCGGCATATAGGAAGAAGTTCAATCCTAGGTCGGAGAGCAGGTGGCACAGGGGGAGTATATAAATATTGAAAAGGGTGGAAGAGAGTGAGGATCCCTGAGGAACTCCTTGCGTGAGGGAAATGTGCGAAGATTCAGCTTTGTCAATTTTTACTAAGTATTCTCTGTGGGAGAGGTATGAGGAGAACCATAATAAAGCAGTGCCTGTGATATCTATTTCTGCTAGAAGGGAAAGTAGGATTTGATGATTGACGGTGTCGAAGGCAGCTGAGATATCAAGGATGGCAAGGAGATAGGATGTCCCTTGGCCCATGCCTATGAGGATGGTGTTGGTGATCGCTAGCAGAAGATTTTCAGTGTTACGCTCCTTACGGAATCCAAATTGGGATGGATGTAAGATGTGGTGGTCCTCGAGGAAGTCAGATAATTGTGAATTGACTACCTTCTCTAGTACTTTGGCAATGAGAGGGAGGTTGGAAATAGGACGATAGTTTGCTGGGTCAGAGGGGTTAAGGGAAGGTTTTTTGAGGAGGGGCTTGACGACTGCTATTTTGAGTGGGTCTGGGACTTTGCCAGATGACAGTGAGCAATTTATGATGTCGGCTAGGGATTTAGCTATAGAGGTGGGTATGGAGAGGAGGGTTTTTGTGGGGATGGTGTCTGCTATGTGCGAAGCTGGTTTTATCTTTTTTAGGATAGACTCTATCTCCGAGGTAGATGTGAGGTCTAGGGATTTCAGTGTGGGGCCGTTATGATTAGGGAGCAGTGGGGAAGGGATGGGTTTGGGGAGGAAGCGCTTGATGATGTTTGCGATTTTGTCATGGAAATACTTTGCAAGCTCTTCACATTTTTTTATAGGGTTGCTTTCCTGGGATGTGGGATGGGAGGGCTTTGTGAGGTCAGCAACGTAGGAAAAAAGGGCTCTTGAATTGAATTGATAGTCGTAGATTCTAGCTGAGTAGAAGTCACGTTTGGCTTTGAGAGTGGCTTGCCTGTAGTTGTGTAGGGTCTGTTTGTATTCTGCCACATGCGTGGGAGTGGGTAGCCGGCGCCATATACGCTCCTTCGATCTGAGGGTCTGCTTTAGCTTTTTTAGGTCATTGTGGTACCATGGTTTCTTATCTTTCTGAGAGAGGGGGATTTCTTTGTGGATTAGGGGGCATAGCTCTTCGGCTATGGAACTGGTGATATTGTTCCATGATTGAAGGGCTGCATCAGGACTTGAAAGGTCCAGGGTCTTGGTGGCTGTTTCAATCGCGAGGGATATGGCCTCAGGGGGGCAGGGTTTACGGAAAGAGATTGTTTTTCTTTGTGTGTGAGGTGTAAAGGGGGGGGATTTAAGGGTACCAGTGGCATTAATGATAAAATGGTCAGACCAAGGGACGGGGGTGACTACAGGGGAGTTGGGAACTGAGATGTGGGAATTGACAAAGAGTAGGTCAAGGGTGTGACCTGCTTTGTGCGTCAGGGTGGTGATGGTCTGTTTGAATCCTAGGGCTGAGAGGGAGATAAGGAGGGCTTCACAGGCAGAAGATGGGGGGTTAGAGTCCATATGGAGGTTAAAGTCTCCAAGGATAATTGCGGGTATGTCAGGCTTAATGTTGTCTATAAGGAACTCAATGAGGGGGGAGGGGTCGTGCTCAAGAAGGCCAGGGGGGGCATAAATGAGGCAGATTTGTAGGGTGGTAGATTTAAATAACCCGATTTCGAGTCTAGGAGGGGGGGAAGTGGGAAGCAGTTTGAGGTTGAGGTATTTTTTTGTGGCCAGGAGTAACCCTCCACCTCTTTTCTTAGGCCTGGGAATAGAAAAAATGTCATAGGTCTGGTGGGGTAGCTGGTTAAGGAAGACGTGGTCTGAATCTTTTAGCCATGATTCTGTAATGGCACATATGTCGGGATTGTCATCTGAGAGCAGGTCGTGAAGGATGGGAGCTTTTTTGAGTATAGATTGTACATTGATTAGGGTAATAGCTAGGGTTGCCAGGCCTAGAAATTGAGTGAGGGGTGAGATCATGATCGGGATTAATGACTTCCGAGAGATGGGTGGGTGTGTATGTATGGGGTAGGTTTTGCGCAGGTGGGGGTGGTAAGTGATAGGGATGGACAAAAGGCACATTTCACATAAACTGGTATGGTTTCAGTAATAAGGCAGATAAGGAGGTTATGTTTCAGTGTGCAGTATGAGTCAGTATAATGCAGTATAAAGCAGATAATGCAAGAGGTGCAAAACATAAGGCAAGTATGGTAAATATGTCCCAGGAAGCAGAGAGCAGTAGTACTGGTAGTACAAACAAAATGTCCCCGTGTGTGGTAGTTCCAGAAAATAATAGTGGTAGTACAGATAGGTAGCTCACGTGACGTTGTAATCCAATCACTTGATAGGCAGCGGAGGTTCAGGGCCTGGAGATCGGAGCGAATCCCGTAGGGTAAAGTCGGACTATCCGACGAACTGTCCAGGGGTTCACACTGAGCGTTCAACGGAGCGGCACAAAGGAGCGCACTAAGGGGCCAGCCCCTTAGGTCGCGCTCCTTCGGGCGCGCGACGCACGGCGCGCTGCGCCGGAGTTGCAGTTGGCTTTAAGGAGCCTGAGGGCCCCTTGAGGTTGGCTGGCTGCTGGTGGGGGGCGGGCCTTCGCGGCGTTCGTGCGGTCGGAGGACGGCAGAGGACGGCACAGGAAGCCGCGAGGTCGGGCCCGGATCCAGCGGAGGTAAGAGCGAATTTAAAGGGCCTTACCCCAGTGGGTCTGTGGCGCCGATCGCGCAGGCCTTCGCTCGGTCCGGTCTCGGCTGAAGCTGAAGATCGCCGGAGAAGAGGGGGAGCTCGGTGCTGCAGCTGGCTTTAAGGAGCCTGAGGGCCCCTTGTGGTTGGCTGGCTGCTGGTGGGGGGCGGGCCTTCGCGGCGTTCGTGCGGTCGGAGGACGGCAGAGGACGGCACAGGAAGCCGCGTGGTCGGGCCCGGATCCAGCGGAGGTAAGAGCGAATTTAAAGGGCCTTACCCCGGTGGGTCTGTGGCGCCGATCGCCCAGGCCTTCGCTCGGTCCGGTCTCGGCTGAAGCTGAAGATCGCCAGAGAAGAGGGTTAGAGAGATGTAGGCCAAAAATTAATGTACCCAAGACTGCTTACTTTGAAAAGTGATGTCATGTATTATTTCTTATTATTGCCTGGAAGAGGTTGAATTCATTTTCAAAATGTTAACACTACTTTACTTCATTGCATCTCACAGAAGAAAACATGCCTTTTAAAGAGCTGTCAGTGTGATTAGCTTCATGTGTCACTGTTCTTAATCATTTCTAAAATGTGTGCCAGCTAGGATTATAGAACCATAATACTTTGAAATGGAAATCATACAGTACACAGAGTTCTGTCCTAATTCTCCAAGAACAATAACAAACAGAACTGTAGCATTAAAAGCATTTGCATTGCATGCACTGAAGTGTTTGGGGGTACAATGCTTAAACATGAAAATGTAGAACATGATAAAAAAAATACCTATAAGGTGCATCTCACCTGCCTCACCTGCCCATTTTGCATTCTTACTGCAGTAGAGCTTGATCTGTGAGTTTACCCTGACTTCTCCACCACTAGGGATCCTCTGAGCTTGTCCTATGTTTTCTTGAATTCCTTGACTATTTCTGTCCCCACCTCTTCCATTCAAATGCTGTTCTATGCATCCACCACTCTTTTTGTAAAGAAATACTCTTGCATTTATACCCTTTTAGCTTGTTCTCTACCCATAAAATAAGTTTAACACCACACTCCGTCCTCTGTTCAGCACATTGTGCAGATCTTCAATTTTAGTCATAAAATAATTTTAATATTCTCATTTTCATAAAGATTTTTGTCATAGCATTGGAGAAATCCAAGAAAACAAAGAGGTAGGCAATCTATAATAGCTATCAGGTAAACACAAAAGGATAGATGCCTTGATCTTTTTCAGTATTCTTTATTGAAGCAGAGACGTATTCATAAAAATGCCCGACTCAGGCCGAGTTTTGCAGCTCAACAGCTGCTGCCTCAGGGGCTCAAACACTCCAAATTCATGAATAAAATACAGTGATGTAGTATTATCCAGTGAACAGCACTTGTATATCATCAATGCAAAAACACCTCTGAATAAAGGCTCCAATGAGTGTAGTGCTGTTTTCGAGTGTGTTAGAATTTGAACAGTTTGTGTGAAACTTGTCCTGAGACGCACCAAATGATACTGTGTGCTGTTGAATTGTCTATTTATGTCTGGTAATCAATCTCAACAATATTAACCACAGCACTACACTCAATGGAGCCTTTATTCAGAGGTGTTTTTGCATTGATGATATACAAGTGCTGTTCACTGGATAATACTACACCAATGTATTTTATTCATGAATTTGGAGTGTTTGAGCCCCTGAGGCAGCAGCTGTTGAGCTGCGAAACTCGGCCTGAGTCGGGCATTTTTATGAATATGTCTCTGCTTCAATAAAGAATACTGAAAAAGATCAAGGCATCTATCCTTTGGTGTTTACCTGATAGCACTGGAGAAGACAATGAGTAGGGTTCCACAGGTTTAGAAAGAAAACATAAGAATAACAACTTTCATTTTTTTAATCCTATGCTTACTGTATGTTAAACTTCATCAGTTGAAATCTCAGACTGGCAAACTTACTGAGGAGAGCTTTAAACTAGAATCATTGGAGATGGGTGAACAAAACGCCAAGGTAGGTAAAACATTAAATACTTGAATAGAAATGAGAAAAAGGGACAATATCTGGAAAGCCATATACACTATTTATTATTTATTTTGATTTTATATTCTGCCTTTCAGCCACTTCAAAGCAAATTGTGTTCAGGTAGTTTAGGTATTTCCCTTTCCTCAGCGTGCTCATAATCTAAGTTTTGTACCTGAGGCAATGGAGGGTGAAATGAATTGCCAAAGGTCACAAGAAGCAGCAGTGGACTTGAACCCTGGCTTTCCTGGTTCATAGCCCACTGCTATAACTACCAGATATGTTAGTGATAGAAGGAGGAACAAAGGTGGCATTGTGAGACTCAGAGGTGAAGGAGAATATGTAGAGGCTGATGAGGAAAAAAGTAAAACTGCTTAACAAATATTTCTATTCAGTGTTCACTGTAGAAGGGCCAAGAGCAGGACCACATAAATGAACACAAATAAGAGTGGAAGCGAGGTAAACCTCAATAGATTTTCAGAAAAGTGTGTTTGTGACGAGTAGATAAGCCGATGGCGCTAGATGGGATACATCCAAGGGTATCAAGGGAACTTAGAGAAGTAGTGACAGCGTTGACCTTTTCAAGACTTCTTTAGAGTCAGGAGTAGTTCCAAAAGACTGGAGATAGGCAAATGTGATTCCTGTTCAAAATGTTCAAATAAAGAGGAAGCTGGGAACTACAGGCCATTTGGTCTGACCTCTGTGGTAAGCAAATTAATGGGATTGCTGCTAAAACAGAGGAGAATACAGTTTCTGTAATCCAATAGATTGTTAAGATCCAAGGCAGCATGATTTTACCAGAGGTAGAACTTGTCAGACAAATCTGATCAATTTCTTTGATTGGGTTACCAGAGAATTGGCTCAAGGTAGAGCACTAGGTGTAGTGTACTTGGATTTCAGTAAGATCTTTGACATGGTTCCACATAGGTGATTTATAAATAAATTGAGTACCCTTGATATGGGAGCTAGATTGACTGACTGGGTTAGAAATTGGCTGAGTGGGAGGCGACAAAGGATAGTGGAAAATGGAATTAACTCAAAGGAGGATTTGTCTTTGGATCGGTTCTTTTCAACATTTTCATGAGCAACATAGTAGGATTGTTTTATGGATAATACCAAAATCTGCAACAGGGTAGACGGCCAGGAAGATGTCGAAAACATGAGGAGGGATCTAGCAAAGCTTAAGGAATGGCCTAGGTTCTGGTTCCTAAGATTTAATGATAAAAAATGCAGAGTAATGTATTTAGGCTGCAAAAAGCCAAGGGAGAGGTACAGTTTTGGAGGTGAAATTCTTCTTAGCACAAAAGAAGAGTGAGATCTGGAGGTCATTGTATCTGATGATCTTAAGGTGACCAAACAGTTGGATAAAGTGACAGCAAAAGCCATAAAGGTGCTCAGCTGCATAGGGAGAGGTGATATTTTCCCTGCATAGGTCCTTGGTGAGACCTCACTTAGAATACTGTGTACAGTTCTGGAGAGCATATGTTCAAAAGGATATAAACTGGATGGAGTTAGTCCAGAGGGTGGATACTAAAATGGTAAGTGGTCTTCATTCTAAAGCATATAGAGATAGACTTAAAGATCTAAACATGAACACCCTAGAGGAAAGGTGAGATGGGGAGAAATAATGAATATATATAAATATCTCAAAGGGGAGATCCAAGATGGCTGCCTAAAGGGAGGACGGCAAGTTAAACGCTCTGACCTCTTGGTTTTTCTTCCTAAAACATCATGTCTCATATGAAGCGTAAGGGCAAAGTTCACTTGGATTCCCCGACACCTTGAATAGCTGCCCTTACTCAGCCCAGGATAGAGGGTTTTTTCTCACCGACAAGCATTCAAACGCCAGGAGGGCTGTCCGTTATAATGCATGGTATGGAGCAAATGCCGGCATTATTGGACCTATAAACAACCTTAAGCCCCGGAGCTCCATTAAGTTCATCTCCCCTTTGCCATGAACTACCTCGGGATTTAGGCACAAGCGACCTACGGAAGGCATTGGACGACTCTGAGCCTGTCGAGGGGTTTCCCGGGGCTGAGCTGGCAACTATCAAAGATGTCTGAGGAGCAGGAGATTCACCTCAGGTGCGACAGCTTGTGCTGGGAGCGACTGGAGGAGAGGATCCGGAGAGCACCTTGATGACTTCAACACCAACGGGGAGAGTGGCCCTGAATACAGTTCCAAGTTTGGAACAAGAATAACTTCAGGAAAGTGCGGTAAGCACAAAAATGACTTCATTGGGCATGGCTTCAAAGCAAGAGATAACGTTGGAAAATGTTTGGAAGGCACTATTATCATTAGAAACTACAATTTCTACACTTTCCAACATAATGATTGAGACACAACAACACATACAATTGATAGAACTGGTTTTAAATACACATACAAACAAAATTAATGATCTGGAGAAACAAGTCTCTCAAATGCAAAAAATTCAAGAAGTGACGATTCAAGGGGAAATGACTAATTCTAGAAAGCTGGGAAAAGTTGAGAACGAACTGATATACAAAAACTTACGTGTTTTGAACTTTCCTCAGGTAAAGTTAATATCACCTTTGGATCAATTTAAAAAATATTTAAAGGAAATATTGATGTTGCCTCAAGAGGCTATACCAACAATTGAGAAAGCTTATTTCTTAAAAGAGAGAAAACCTGAGGAAAAGAGGCTACAAAATACACTAAATATCTGCTCAGAAGGTATAGGTAACATAACAGATATTATAGAGCAACCTTCAGAAGAACAGATAGAATACCGTGGAACTCAGTTTCATATTCTCCTCAGACTGTGATTTGATATTAAAATTGTTTCTACATAACAGAGAAAAAAATTATCTTGCTCAGAAAGTTTGGATATATCTGGACATTACGAAAGTTACGCAAGTTTGAAGGAAAAACTTTCTATCTATGTGTCAAGAAGCTACAGCCTTGGGAGCAGTCATTAATATTAGATACCCCAGTAAGTGCATCTTAAAACTAAATGCTATTAGATATGTATTATTTGAGCCGGCCCAATTGCGCTAGTTTCTTAATTCTCATTCTTCTATGGAAAATATAGGTGCTACCTAACTAGTAATGGAAGTAGAAATTATAATAATTTGCTCGGTCTCCTATGTTTTGTTTTAGTATGACTTAATACTTGAATTGTGCTGGTCACAACACTGGGTTTTTTTTTAGAGTAAGAATATATTACTATTATTGGTTATATACTTTATAAATGATTTAGAATATGGATTCATTGTAAATATTATCTTGACCTTTCAGTGACAATGTAAATTTTTGTTGTCTAAACTATAAAATAAATTAAATAAATAAATAAATAAATATCTCAAAGGTTTTCATGCACAGGAGGCGAGCCTCTTTCAAAGGAAAACAGGCTCTAGAATGAAGGGTTATGGGATGAGGGTGAAAGGGGATGGACTCAGGATTAATCTTGGGAAATATATTTTTTTACAGAGAGTAGTGGATGCATGGAATGGCCTCCCAGTGGAGGTGATGGAGACCAAATGTGCTATCTGAATTCAAGAAAGCATGGGATAAATGCAAGGGATCTCTGAGGGAGTGATGGGAATTGTATGGCTAAATTAGTTGGGTGGATGTGCACACTAGATACACCATATGTTTCTATGCAATATCATATTATGATGTCAAGAATTGTTAAAGCTGCATTTCCATTGGGGAATGCCTCATATATGTGAAGGAATTTCAACACCTGGGAAATTAATCAATCAACGTTATTGCTGCATGCCTTTTCTTAAAAGTCCAAGGCATAGTACACCAGCAAAATTACAGAATAGAAACAAATACAATATCACGAGATAAAACAATAAATAAAATATAAACATAACCAGTAATCCAAAAACAATTCAACAATAAATAGCAGGGAAAAGGGTCAGCATAAGTCATCTAAAAAATAAAATCATACATGTCAAAGCAGATAATAACAATAACATTCTTAAAAGGCATGCTCGGACAACAATGATTTAACTACTTTCTTAAATAGGGATAAGTCCTTGATGTCACAGTTTTGCCTGTTTCTTAGGCTCTCTAGCCCTGATTCAGCCTGTTGTGCAGCCTTCCCTCCACCAAGGGTCCTCAGTGAGCCTCACCTCCAACCTTGCCAAATTCTTCCTTACTGCTCATACCACACCCAAACTCCAGCCCCATTTAACCCTGCCTTGCCAGAACCTCAGTGCCTCTTCATGGAGTCACCCTTGGCTCTCTGACCTGTGCGTACTTACCTTGCTCCAATCTTTGTAGCCTCCAGGGCTTCTGTTACCTTGCAAGTGCTCTGTGGCCTACTTAGGTCTTACCTGGCCTTGTGGCCTCCAGGCCTGCTCTTACCTTGCACCATGCTCTGTGGCCTGCTTGAGCTTTTCTTTGCTTTGTGGCCTCCAGGCCCCTCTTACCTTCTGCCTTGCCCAGTGGCCTATGCAAGCCTTTCCTTGCCTAGTGGCCTCTGGGCCTTATGCTTAGTGGCCTACGGGCCTTCTGTATTGCTGCCTTCTGGCCTCAGTGTTCTGTTCTCTGTTGTCCTTGTCCAGTCCTTGTCTGGTCCTGTCCTTATCTGGTCTTGTCATGCCCTGCCCAGTCCAGTCCCTTGTATCCATTCCCTGCCTTGCTTTTGCCTTGTCTTGCCCCAGTCTGTATCTAGTCCCAGTCCTCAGTCTATATCCAGCCCAGCCTGTGTCTGTATCTAGTTCCAGTCCCTGCCCTGTTTCCTGCCCAGTCTGTGTCTATACCCAGCCCCGGCCTTTGCTCATGTAATCCTTTATTGGAGAGTTTGCTGTTTCCCTTAGGGCCATAAAAGTTTTTAATAGTTGGGGCTGCTCTTGCCATCTTTCCCCTTCTTCCTGTACCTCCCAGGGTCTGAGTGCTTTCTGTGGGGGTAAAGGAAATCCTTTGTGGCCCAGGTGATGGAGTGTCTCTCCTGCTGCGTGAGTACATTTCTGATGGAGTGGCTTCTTCAGGAACAAACAGGATGGACTCAGACTGGATGTTGAACTTATTTTTACTGATTATTTCCAAATGTTCAATCACTGTCCCACAAGCATTCCACAAATGAAACTGTACACTTGAACTATTTACATTGTCTCTCCTGGGGTGCTTGTGTCCATCTCTCTAACTCCTGGGAAGGAGCTTGCCACTGACTCTTCATCGTGCAAACAGCCCAGTAGATCAAGAAATCCTAGGGGGAGCCCCATTTCATGAAAAGATCCTACCTGAGTCCAACATTTAGTCTGATGCCAATAGCCTGTGTCCTGATTCCTTTGGGATGGAGATCTGGTTGGGAATCTCCCAAGGCTAAATGTTATAACCTCAGTTGATCTCTCTGGAAGAGAAGCCAGATGTTCCAGTTCTTCTTACAGCCCTCTATCTCTTTCCACAAATGTGCAGAGGGATGGGAACCCCCCCCCCCCCCCCTCTACACTAACAAAATAGGGAGAAATCCAAAAGTCTCTATTCAAAATATTTCATAAGAACATAAGAAAATGCCATACTGGGTCAGACCAAGGGTCCATCAAGCCCAGCATCCTGTTTCCAACAGTGGCCAATCCAGGCCATAAGAACCTGGCAAGTACCCAAAAACTAAGTCTATTCCATGTTCCCATTGCTAATGGCAGTCGCTATTCTCTAAGTCAGGGGTGGGCAAGTCCGGTCCTCGAGGACTGCAAACCAGTCGGGTTTTCAGGATACCCCTAATGAATATGCATGAAATAGATTTGCATACAACTGAGGCAGTGTGTATGCAGGTCTCTCTCATGCATATTCATTAAGGATATCCTGAAAACCCGACTGGTTTGCAGCCCTCGAGGACCGGAATTGCCCACCCCTGCTCTAAGTGAACTTAATAGCAGGTAATGGACTTCTCCTCCAAGAACTTATCCAATCCTTTTTTAAACCCAGCTACACTAACTGCACTAACTACATCCTCTGGCAACAAATTCCAGAGATTAATTGTGCGTTGAGTAAAAAAGAACTTTCTCCGATTAGTTTTAAATGTGCCACATGCTAACTTCATGGAGTGCCCCCTAGTCTTTCTATTTTCCGAAAGAGTAGTGCCGGGTAGTGCTGTCACTGGTCTTACTTCCTCTAGGGAGTAGAGGAGTTGCTCACAGATCTCCAGTCCCTCCTCTCAGGTTGGGGGGGGGGGGGCTTGCTCCTCTCCAAAGCACAGGGTGTTCCCCAGAACAAGAGAAACAAATCCAAAAGCTGACCAAAATATACAAAAATCTCTCACTCTTAAAAAGGGAGGCAGACCCTCTCAGACAGGGAGTATACTGAAGGGGAATCTCCTCTAAACACAAGAAAAAACACCAAGCTGGGTTAGTGGGCCCAACTCAGCAGGGGGAAAGTAAAATGGCTCCTCATTCCTCAAAACCTAACTCAAAAATGGCCAAAACTATCTCTACCTCTAGCTCTACCTTATGCCCCTGGGATAACCAATCATAGCTCAGTGGAGAGACTGAAAGAGAATGGGAAATCCCAATGCCATTACAAGTCCCAATGGTAAGGGACCTAGGGCCATCTGGTGGTGAACCAAAGGGTCGGCCACACTCAGTATCCCACTTCCCTCCTGCTCCAGTATCCTGCCCTCAGGTCCAGCCAGTCCAGCCTTGTCCAGCCTGATCAGCTTGTTCAGTCAGCCCAGCCTGTCCAGCCTCATCCAGCTCATCCAGCTCCTGCTAAGCCTGGCACTAGCCATGATATTCTTTCACTGTAGCCAAGCCCTACTGACCCCCAGAACCCAAGGGCTCCACCTGCAGGGGAGGGGACTGGCTAGGCAGAAGGCCAGCCTTTGTTCAGCCTTGCAGTCCTGCACCACACCTGTGTGGGTGTGTGATGTCGAGTGGTTAGGACTAGCTAGAAAACAGACTCCAGGCTGGACTCTTGCAAAATCTTTATAATCTTCTTTATTGGTGAACAATACTTAAAAAAAACAATTTAACTGGTTTATGCAGTTCAACAAAATAATGGTAACTTGACAGTTTGTTTTCTCAAGGCTTCTGTCTCTTTCTGGGGCCTCCTTCACCCCTGGGGCACTGGCCTGTTAACCCTGCTTGCAATGATCCACCCCAGCCCAGAATCCCTTGCTGGACTAGAAGTTAAGGAGGACTGGTATAGATAGTTGTAGCTAGTCCTTTAAGGTGTTCTGATGGAATTTCTTTTATGCTCCCTCACAGGATGTATCCTGTCTACAACCCGACACCCCATAGGCGAATGTCACATGGCAAGCTCTCTGTTGACTCAGATATGGACTTTAAGCTAAGTGGTGAAAAATATATGCTATAATATTCCCTCCCGACGCAGCCTTTGGCGAAACACGGGTCCATGTCGGGGAACCCAGTCGACAACTTCTTCACATTGCGATGAGCTTTGGAGTAGCCGTGTTATATAGTATAACGAATAAACTTTTTAAGAAGATTTCTCTCAACTTTTGCTGATCTCTGGACTGTGTTTATTTGCTTTGCATCTCCCTTTTTTTGTATGGATAATTTTTGGAGTGCTATTTTGTCTCCTGTATGCTTTTTGGATTACATGGCAAGCCAGGCCATTTAATCTTTTCTGATAAAAAACTACTAATTTCATTGTAAAAAAATCATTTCATTGTAAAAACCATTATGCTCATTCTACTGTAAAAAAAACCACTGATTTCATTCTACTGTAAAAAACCACTAATTTCATTGTTTAAAGCTACTAACACCATCACAAAGCTCAATAAGCTCCAAGGTAAAGGGAAAGTCTTCATCGATGGACCCTTCCACCACATTGTAAACCGGTGTGATATGTACGATGAACATCGGTACAGAAAAAAACAAACAAATAAATAAAAATAAATAGATTACAATGCTTAATATTTCTCAACCATTTCATATATCATTTTATTATACCTTGTAAAGTATGCTCTGGTGTGATTGCATCACAGCAGTTCTTTATGCAACCATATGTGGAAACCCTCATGGTCTGGCAACCAGATGTCACTGTCCCTGTCTTAAAACATACTCTTGTAAGAAGCCATCGATACCCCTCAGTCCCTCCCCACTGGAGAGTCTGGATTGGATGACTGAAGACTATTTAGTGTTTAGTACACTGTGGGGTTCAGTTTGAGAAAACAAGGGAAGAGTAAGGATGTTTAAGTTTTACACTCTAGTGAGATCTCCCAGCTTCACCCAAAAGGAGTTTCTGTTAGAAGTGATTCTTCATCGGGCAATCCCTGCCAGAGGATCCTTATTATAATTTACAGAGAGATAGACTTTTAAGCCTGATACCCTTTAGAAGCAAAAGGGCTCTCATCCAGGGACCAAAGACCTGTGAGCCTGCTCTAAACCCTAGGTAGGCAAGCACCAATGATGGATCCTGCTGCGAGAGACAGTGACGGTAGAAGATGCATCCAGTTTAACCTTTAAAGTATTTTTTGGATTTAGGAGAGTGGGGAGGTTTTTGGATCCCCCTTCCCCACTGAGATTTCAGATCTGAGAACTTGCCTGATCCCACAGACTTTTCCCCAAGAGAAGTCCCCCAGAAATATTAATAAATAAAAGGATGAAAGAACCACTAAGAAAGGAAGAACAAGAGCAAGAGAGCCCCATCGGATCTCCATACACCAAGGGACCAGGTCAGGCTGTCTGTCTGAGGGTGGCCAAAGGCAGGATTTCTGCAGTAAAGTTGGGGACCCCTCCACTAGGATTCCCTCACAGCCGCTGGGTATGCTGCGCACATTAAAAATCACCATGGCGCTACCCAGGTGCCTGAGAAAAGGACACTTACCTACCTAATACCACCCATGTACCAACATTCAGATATACTTCTTTATTATGGATGAATGGATGGACTTTAATTTATGAGTATTAATCAGTAAATTTTTATTTAACACCCCAGACCTGGTCCTGTCTGAATCATTAGCCTCTTACCTCATGGGAAGCAGCTAAAGACTATACACACACTGGCAACTTTTTAACATCATCTGGGCCACAAGCGAGAGATTCCCCCCATAAAAAGAATCCCCCCACCCCGAGATTGAGAATCAAGCATGGGATGGAATTGCTAGCCAGAGCAGCCCCTGAAGAGAAACAAATTAGTTCTGTGCCCTAAGGAGCCACAATCCTCCAAAAAAAAGGGGGTTACGCATCGTTTAGAGATGTATAGAGAGACGGTAATAGTGGGAGCTATCATTCTTTTGTTCATGATGATGATTTTTGCCATTCTTGCTTGGATATTATTTTTTTAAGTTGCAGTAAACATTTTTTTTTTGGACATCACTCTGTCTATTACCTGATTTTTGTTACCTCCTGCTTGAGAACTGGTGCGAAGAGAGCAACCAATATGAGTACCAATTGGAACCAATGAAAGAGAAGAGTGGGGAGAGACTGAGTAGAAAGAGCATCCATACCACCTAAGCGCCCAGAGCTTTGCCCTCCTCCTCACAAGTGGAATCCCGGCACCCAGAGTCCAAAGTGAGATGGACGGTGAGACTGGCCCTGGAACTTGCTGTGACCCCTGTATTAAGTATTCTCAAACCAAGAGGGAGGTTAAAGAAATATCTTTTTTCTCCTTTTTAAAAAAAATCTTTGATATTTTATTGGGATTTTCCCAAGAACTAACTGCTTTTTGCATAGGGACGTCAAAGATATCACAATCAAATGTTTATTAATATAAAAAAAGCCATTCCATAAGTTTATATCACGAGAAGAATATATGAGATGTTCTAGAACTAATATAATTCATCCTCTGTGCATTTGAAATAATTAAACTGACCTATTTTATCAGCAATCCTGAAATGCTATGAAATAAATCTCATATCATGGGTGGAGGGGGTCAAAAATTGAAATGTTCACAGTGTTTAAGCCAATGATGTTTAAGACATGAAAAATCATTCCTTGTCCAAAACCAGAATATGCCTCATACAAATATGAAAGGTTCCTAAACCCCACTTCAAATTTATACAATAGTTCAAAGCACTCACTTTTAGAAAACATGAAATTCTTCCTGAAACATTAATTTAGAAACAGAAAAATACTTGCCTGATAGCTCAGACTCCAGCTAGATCTGGGTAACTGCCTGGAACATCATCATCGTCATCGTTTGTAGCTGCCTGGAGTTTGTGAAAAATATTTGCCTGCTCCTTAAGATTAAGTGTTCTCTGAGGTATAAGTGCTATTAACACTTGATATCTCTTTCCCAGAAAATTCATCCCAGGTGACCCACAATTCAATGGAATAAAGAAAGAAAACCAAACTGCACTACCCTGCAAGCTCCTGAGTTGTAGGGGCAAGATCAGGGAAGTTTAAGACCAAGGATTTATTCTTGACTAAGATTCGGTTCCTTCATTTCCTTCTATCCATCACTAATCTACTCAACAGTTTAAACCTGGTTCTTAATGCCTCCAAGACAGAGCTGCTCCACATATCCTCAAATGAAATCAATATCTCCCCACCATCTCCACACATCTCTCACATTACTTGCAAGCAGGTTAGAGACCTTGGGGTAATACTAGACAATCGTCTAAACCTTAAGAAAATGGTCAACACAACCTCCAAAGACTGTTTCTTCAGATTACAGATTCTAAAACGACTTAAACCACTCTTATTCTTCCACGACTTCAGGACAATCCTCCAAGCGCTACTGTTCGCCAAAATAGACTACTGCAGTGCCCTTTTCCTGGGCCTTCCCAAATCCACTACCAAACCACTGCAGATGTTACAAAATGCGGCTGCGAGATTGCTGACCAGTACCAGCCGCAGCGAACACATCTCTCCCATCCTCAGGAACCTACACTGGTTACCAGTTAATTTCAGAATTCTATACAAATCAATCACCGTAATTCATAAAACTATCCATCATCATCTTCAACTCGACCTGGAAATCCCATTCAAACTCCACTCCTCTAACAGACCAACTAGAGATATTCTCAAAGGCACCCTGAAATTTCCCCCTACTAAAGCTTCACGCCTCTCGATGACCAAAGACAGAGCTTTTTCGATAGCTGGCCCATCTATCTGGAATAGCATCCCTTCAAGTCTCAGAGTGGAGCCTTGCCTGTTAACTTTAGAAAAAGACTTAAAACCTGGCTCTTTCACCAAGCCTTCGCCGACCCACCAGACAATCACTAGTTGTCCTTCACGCTTACCCGTTATGGTGATTATACTCACGAATGGACTCTGACTCTCCCAGGTTAAAGCACCATTAAGCTTTAACCCGTACGCCCTATGGTATCACTTCATATTTATTTCCTGCCTTATCTTCTTTCCAGCTTGTTGCAAGCTTCCAAGTTCTCTTCCCTGTTGATTGTAACTTTGACTCATTCCTACCTACTGTTTATCTTTCGTTTACTTGAATAGTTACCCCAGTTTTATTCTTGTTAATTGTAAACCGATCCGATATGGTTATTTACTATGAAGGTCGGTATATAAAACTGTTAAATAAATAAATAAATAAAATTTTCTGATCATTAACAGCCAGATTTAAAACCTGGGCAAAAGTACAGCAAAATGGGCAAAAACAATCCTGCAAGTCAGATTTAAAATTTAGAATGTAATTGCAGATAAGTGTTACCCCTCCTTAATGTACAAGTCAACTATGGAGGAAACCATTAGGTGATTTGTAAGCTCTTTGGGGCAGGGACCCTGGCTAGCTTTTACTTCTCCTCCCATCCCAAGGTGTAGGTCCTTCGGACTAGGGATGGAAAGGAGCCCTCTCCGGTCCCAGAACGGGGTGACTGGTGAGCTGTGATGGAGCTCCCTCATTATGCTGTGAGCTGTGTGTCAGTGTCCAAAATAATGCTCTAGTGATACAGTTTCATTGAAAGGCACAATTAAATATGGTAAATCACACACCACAGTTTCTGCAGTTTCTCGCTGAGTTACAGATCTTTTCTCCTCTATCTGTGCATTGGTCTTTATTAGGCCAGGAATCCATCCACACTTCTGGATTAGATTGTGCAGTGGTCCCTCTGGGATAGCCCTCCCCCCCCTTGAATGGTCAGGAAACCCCTCCCAATGGTACAAAAATCTATCTTGGCACAGAGAGCTAATGTTACTATCCCCCAGGGCTTTGGTAGAAGCCGGGTGTCCTCTCTTGAATGTAGATCTTTTGCTCATAGTTAGTAGATTAATCTTCTGATGGGATCCCTGGGGGTAGGAATCCTTGTGGACAGGAGTTCTTGCCAGTCGCCTTGATGGGCAGGAAGAGGGGCAGAAAAAAAGCACTTCCTCCCAGATGACGGAAAACAAATCTTCTTCCCCAACTTAAATAATTGCAGGAATTTGCAACAACAAGTCACCACCTTTATTGTGTAGAGCTTCTCTAAACACTGGGAGTCTTCAGCCCAGGGTCCCCGTTCCCTGGACTTCAGAAATGCCCAGGCTTTCAGCAGGGCTCCTCTAAATAAAAGTTCAAAATTTCCAAATTAGACCCAGAGCAGCCACTTTGCACCTCATGGGGAGAGTACAGCCATGGAGCTCCTTTGGCCTATCTTGGAGGGTTTCTGAGGCTCCAGGTAGGCCCAAAATCCAACTTAGGAAAATACAACCTCTCTCTCTGACTTCCAAATAATACTGCCGCAGAGCCTATTGCAGAGCTCTGCTATAAAACCTCAGGCCCAAGGGTATCCATTACAGCAGCTGTCCATGAATGGATACTCCCCTAATTATTTCCCTAATTGCATTAGGCTGTTGCAAGAGTTTTTAGTAACCCAAAAAGTGTTCTGGGTTACATAAGGATTACGAGCCCCCTCTAATTTACCTGGCTTTCCTTTTACTTCTTTGCAACTAAGGACCCTTTGCGCTCATTCCATGACTTTTTAAAATTCTTACTGTTTTTGAACCTCTAACATCACAAGAAAAAAGTAAGCCCATTAAATTTAAATATCGACCACCCTATAATTCGGAATTGCTGAAAGACAAGTTAGAAGAGAAACTAACAAAATTAGACTACTCCAACTGCCGCTCAGCAACCACAAAATGGATGCATACAACCAATAACCTAGCCGATGAGATAAACCTAACAAGATACGTCAACATCAAAGAACCTAAACAAACAAACGCCTGGCACAATGAAAAAATAAAAGAAGTCAAAAGGAACCTAAGAAAGAAAGAAAAAGAATGGAGAAAAAATAAAAACACTGATAACCTAACCAAGTATAGAAAACACCTAGCCTATTACAAACAAATAATTCTCAAGGCAAAAAAACAGTTCTACGACACTAAAATAGAGAAATATACTAACAACCCTAGGACCTTATTCTCAATCGTAAGAGATCTCACTAATGACAAATCTAACTCCCCACAAAACCTACCAGTAAATAAATGCAATGAAATAGCCAACTTTTTCAATGACAAGATCAAAAACCTAAAAACAAAAATTCCAGATACAATAAAACAGGAAATCAAAATGAAAAAAAGAAACGTTGAACAGTGGAAAACATTTGATATGGTATGCTAAGAAAACTAAACCCTGCCTCCCATCCATGCGACTCAATACCAACCACTGAAATAAAAAAAATAGCCAATACAGTATCCCCTACACTAACAAAGATAGTGAATCTCTCGTTAGAGGAAGGAATCATCCCAGATAATATAAAAGGGGCAATCGTTAAACCAATTTTAAAGAAAAAGAACAGCGACCCGCTTAATCTGAGCAATTACAGACCTGTATCAAACCTTCCCCTAATTGCCAAATTAATCGAAAAAACTATACAAAAGCAACTAGCAGAGCACTTAGAGAATAACAACATCTTGTATCCATCACAACATGGCTTTAGAAAACACTATAGTACAGAAACACTACTGATAGCACTAACAGACAACATCATGAGAGGTTTTGACAATGGCAAACACTACATTTTAGTGATGCTGGACCTATCAGCAGCATTCGACACCGTAAATCATGACATACTTTTAAATAGACTAGAGGAAATAGGATTGAGTAACATAACCATCAAATGGTTCAGATCATATCTAAGTAACAGATATTTCCAAGTTCAAATCAAAGATGTAATGTCAGAAAAAATTCACTTACAAACTGGAGTACCACAAGGGTCAGCTCTATCTGCTACACTCTTTAACATTTACCTGTTACCTTTATGCCACCTACTAGCCGGACTGGGCATAACACACTATATATACGCTGACGATATACAGCTAATACTTCCCATAGATGAAACCATTGAAAAAACATTAAATATCACGAACATGTACCTAGACATCATAAAGCAATTACTAAACCAAATGGAGCTAGTAATCAACATAGAAAAAACAGAATTCCTACATCTAGAACGCAAAAAGACAGAGATCATTCAAAACACTATCACACTCAAAAACAACCAAAAGATTGAACTAGCGGAGAAAGTACGGAACCTAGGAATTATAATTGACTCCGAACTAAGCTTAAAACAACATATATCCTTAAAAGTTAGAGAAGGATACTCAAAAGACTCAAACCACTGCTAACACCAAAGAACTTTCGTTCAGTCCTACAATCATTGATTTTTGCAAGCACCGACTACTGTAATGCACTATTACTAGGCTTACCATACACCTCACTCAGACCACTACAAATCTTACAAAACACTGCTGCAAGAATTTTGACCGGTAAAAGTAAAAGAGACCACATCACCGAAACCCTAGCAGAGTTACACTGGTTACCTGTGGAGCAGAGAATACAATACAAAACACTTTGCATCTTACACAAATTAATACATAATGAAAAAGCGGAATGGCTTAACACAGCCCTCCGTGTACACGTACCAAACAGAAACCTAAGGTCAGCGAATAAAGCACTCCTTACTATCCCATCAATTAAGACAGCAAGACTAACTCAAGTAAGAGAGAGAGCACTATCCTTGGCTGGACCCACACTGTGGAACACCATGCCACTAGAGTTAAGGTTGCAAAAAGACAACAAAATCTTCAGAAAAGGCTTAAAAACTTGGCTATTCAAGCTAGCCTACCAAATAGAGAAGGAGAAACAGTGAGGCAGGCAAAGTATGAGATATGAACAAATAAAGTGTGTAGCTGTATTTCGATTTGTTTTTTACTCTACCTCTCGTTCTTCACAAGATGAGAAGTTGACACTTATAAAAATAGATTTGTTCCTGGACAGTATTGTATCACACCCCAATTATATAATTGAGAAAACTATGTACCGAATCATTGTGGCACGCGTGTAAATTAATGTATATCAGCATCCTTATTTTATGTGCCTTATTGTAAACCGTTGTGACGGATCATTCCTAACGACGGTATAGAAAAGATTTAAATAAATAAATAAATAAATACCATCCATTCTGTGAAGCAATAATTTTCTTATGTTCTTCCTGAATCTACCCTTTTTGAACCTCTTGTTCTAGAAATTCCCTCCCACTTCAAAACATTTGCCACATGTGTATTATTTATAAGTTTCAGATATTTCAAAGTCTTTAATTTATCCCATTCTGTCTTCGTCCCTAATTATTACAGAGGTACTATAACTTCCGTTTTTACACTGGCTTTGTGGCTGCCTCTCTGGTGCAAGAAGATTTGGAACCCTAGGCAAATCTTTGGTCATCTATCTCCCCTTCCCCATCTTACCCCCAAAACAGTGTGTCCTCTTATCGCTGGCAGCACTCCCTTCTTTGGCAGCATTTGTTCTGGCACAGCATCACTTAGGGCTTCATGCAGGTGGGATTTTGCTGCCCCAAAAATTTTGCCGCTCTAGGCAACTGCCTGGTTTGCCTAATGGAAGTACCAGTCCTGACCTCTTGCTGTAACGCTAGCATGCCACTGGCTCTGGTCTAGAGCTTGTCACTCTATTTTTTTCTACCTGAAAATCTTCACTCCTAAGACTATCTCCTGATAGTGAACATTGATATCTCAGCCCCCTTAACATACCGTTTGCCTTGGATTTGGATTTCTGCACTCCAAATGCAGGACTGCACTTTTCTGCATTCATCTGAGCTGCCAAGCGCTCAACCATGCCTCGAGCTTTCTGTGAATGCTCCTTATATTGTCTTCTCCATCAGTTTTGTTGCAAATATCAGAGTCTACAAAAAGGCAACTTTCCCCACTAACCCCTCTGCAATATCCCTCACAATAATATTGAACAGGACCAATCCTGGAGATATCTGTGAAGGGAGCTAAGATTTTATGGGCACATTTTTGAAACTGCATATCTTTTGTCCAAGAATTTAATTTCCTGCATCTTCAATGTGTAATGGTTGGTGGGTTTATGGACCCTTGGCCCAAGGTGAGCGTTGTTATCACCTGTGGGGAGGGGCCCCATAGGTCTACACCATCGGGAGGTGAGATCAGGCACAGTGGGGAATTCTGGCAGGAACTGTGAAGAATTCCCAAGGAGTGGGGCAAGAGACACAGCAAGGAGGGATCCCCACAGTTCGTAGGCAGGCTGGGAATCAGTACCTGGGCAGAGACCTCCAGAGGAGATGGTGCTAGGCAGGCCCGCAGAGCGGGGAGCTCAACACAGGACGTGCAAGAGGTATTCCGCAAGACAAGCCGCACAGTGAAGGAGGTGCTGATGTAGGCTAACCCGCAGAGCGGGGAAGCCCGAGTCAGGTCTCCAGATGGTGACGTAGGACAGCCCGAGGAGCAGGAGACACCGGCAGTGACCGGTGGTAGAATCAAGGGTGCTGCCCCGAGGAGCGGGGAAGCACCAGCAGTCCAAAGTGTAGAATCTAGGCACTGCCCTGAGGAGCGGGGAAGCACAGATGTAGAACTCCCAAGTAGTGAAGGTGTTCCCAGAGGCGATCCCGAGGAGCGGGGAGCCAGCAGGATAGGACTTCTGGAAGGTGCAGGGCCAGTCCGAGGAGTGGGGGAGGCCAGGAGACCAAGTACCCGTAAAGCGCGCATGGTGGCCCCCGAGGAGCGGGTACCAGGCAGGGTCCAGAGTCCAAGAGGTCCGATAGCGTCACCACAGGCATGGCAGTCACAGGAGCTTGTAGAGTAGTAATAGAACTCGTTGCCAAGTCGGCTAGCTGAGGGCGAAGGTGGAGCTTAAGTTCTCTGATGTAATGATGTCATCAATCCGGGACGCCCTTGAGGTTCCCACCGAAGAGGCTTTAAAAGAGGCTCCGGTGGCGCACGCACACGCCTAGGAACGCCCAGAGTCGGCGTGGAGAGTGGCAGCATCTTGACCACTACGAGGAGCCATGGGGAACACGGTGGCAGAGACTAGCCCATGCCGCTTGGAAAGGGAAGCAGGACTGTGCAGGATGTGAGTAAATGCGGTCGCAGCTGTCTGTGTCTGATGGGCATAACACAAGGAGGGAAAAAAATCTACAGAAAAAATGTGTTCAAGCAAAGTTTCCTGCAAAATATCCTGTGAAAGTTTTGTCTTAAAGTGCTAATTTTAAAAATAAGGCAAAACGTCCACAAGGGGTTTTGTTCAAATATGTACTTGCATTATTTTTTCTTCCAGAAGCTATAGCAATTTAAATTCTTGGGCAAAAGATGTGCTATTTCAAAATTACCTGAACGAACTGATTTTGAAGGTTTTTGCGTGGTTTTTTTGCCCGAATCTTAAATCTGGCCAGAAGTGTTTTCTATAATCATGAAAATGATCCCCAGTTATGCTCTTCCTTTATCTATTCTTTTGTAGTTGCAATACAATTTCACTGTGTAGTAAAAGTCTTACTCCCCACATTAGTTCAGTTGTTTTTCATGAAAGGTTTCTATCGGTCTTGTGATAGGGTCAGTTGGTATTAGAGGTGTACCCAAAAAGAGTCTGGATTGAACCAAATAGCACTTTCAATCCTTGATGAGGTTAGGGTTTTGGTTTTTTGGGTTTTTTTTGGCCTGGCAGATTTTTCCTGATTCTTTGGGCTTTCAGCTCAAACAGAACTGGGCTCTGTTGAGTTGCAGTGCCATAAGCCAACTAGCTGGGGTTTATTCCCCTTTTTGATATGCCCCTCAACTCAGCCCAGCCATCGCAACAAAAGACCTTGGCCAGGGGATGCTAGCCAAGGCTTCTTATGGAATCTGGCTGACATGGACCATGGACTGGTCACTAGGTGTCACCATTATGAGTAACTGAGGCTCTCCTTTGCCCCATCTGGTCTGGAGAGCAGAAGGCTTGACCCAGGAATCAAACCCAGTGTACAGTACTGGCACTGAGCCACTTGGCTAGCTCTCCTGATAGGTTTTAATCTTCATTTAGCCAGTGTTTGGTATAAATCAAAAGTGAACTGGTTAAACAAAAATATTCTGTAGATCAGGGATGGACAATTCCAGGCCTCAAGGGCTACATACCAGTTGGGTTTTCAGGCTATCCCTAATGAATATGCAAAAAATAGATTTGCATACAGTGGAGGCAGGGTACATGGAAATCTCTCTCATGCATATTCATTAGGGATAGCCTGAAAACTTGATTGGTTTGCTGCCTTCGAGGACCAGTGTTGCCCATCCATGTTGTAGCACTTATGTTTAGTAATTATTATATTCCCTAAGTTCCAAAACATATTAATATAGCACCCAATAGCAGCTTACCACACTGTTAGTTTTACCTGGACATTGGCAGAATGCTGCCCAGCTATTTTTCGTGCTAATATAGTAGATTCTCACAGCTGTACTCAGTATACATTTCTTCATTTAAAAACTGAGCTATGTAAACCGAGTAGCTTGTTTACAACAGACACTCCTGGCTTGCTATCAAATTAGTAGTAAATCAGTATTACAATAAACAAAGATCAAAGATCAAACATACAATTACACATAAAATTCAAAAACAACATAAACATGTATAAACTACATGGCTTCAAATCACAGGACCATCAAGTACTTTCAGCAATAATCAAAACCAGGATCAAACTGAAGGAAGTAATCTTTAAACATGATCCTAAAACAAAATAGATTGCAAGAGAATCCATTTGAAAAGGAATAGTTCTGTCTTAAAATAAAAAAATGGGGCCAGCCTAGTAGCAAAGCAATGCTGAGGGACCTGGGTTTAATTGTGGGCTCAGGACTTCCACTCTCCAGGTTGGCTAGGTTCGGGGATGCTGTTGAGGCAGTGTTTTATCATTGCCCCAGTGGGGAGGGAATGCCAGGCACCCTGCAATGGTGACACCTAGTAGAGAGAATTGGAAGCCATGATTACAAGGCTTTGGAGGGTGCACTGGTACCTGGTCCTGGCTGAGGACTGTCGCTGTAATGACAGGACTAAGGTAAGTTAGAAGGGGATATAAAGTGGGAGAGAAATCCCTGGCTAGTACAAGTGGGGCCTGAGGCACTGAAGGGCAGGTAGTATGGAGTAGTGATATTGAATCTTAGCAGTGCAAAAGGAGGGAAAGAATTAAATAATTAAATAGCTCTGCTTACCTAACAGCAGGAAGCCTGTCTTGGGAAGGGGGTTGTTCCTAGTCTATAGCAGGCAGATAGACTTGTAAATAGCAGTGCTAAAAGAGAGGATATAAAAAAAAGTAAAAAGAAAAGAAAATGATATATATATTTACCTCACTTTAAATAAACAGATGATCCTACAAAATCCCTATAGCTCCACGTAAGATAAAATTATAGTAGCTAATACCAACTGTTTCATTCTCTCCCACCCCAGGGTTTGTCCTACTAATATAGTCTGACTGGAATACATAATTGGTAACAAGATAATTTGCTAATTTGGTAATACTTTAGGGATTCTCTATCAAATCATTTGAGCAAAATGAGGACTAGCCAATGTAACAATTGTGGAGCCTTTATCTTGAGGCAAATCATCTGGAAACTTAGGGCTTGCCCATTTGTTCAGAACGCTCTGCCCTGAAAAAGGAGTTGGCTCACCTTACAGCTGAATTAGCTGCAATAAAGAAAGCATCAGAAACCACCAAGAAATCCTCACCCACTTTACAGAACTCAGGAATCATTTCTCCATTACCACAGAAAATTCAAAAGCCCAGAAAAAAAGTGGTTTTCAGTGGGCTCAAGTAGAATAAGACCTGTGACCCAAAGACAGCCATTCTTCACAATTGTGCAGCCTACATGGCTTCCCCCCCCCCCACACACACATTTACACAGAGCATACAGGAACCCAAGAACAAATGGATTACCGTGGGCTCTGGTAGAATAAGACCTATGAGGCAGAGATACACTTTGTGGGCCGGATTTTAAAAAGGTTACGCGCACCGGGCCTATTTTAAAAAGGCCCGGCGACGCGTGTAAAGCCCCAGGACGCGTGTAAGTCCCGGGGATTTACTAAAGGGGCGGTTCGAGGCGGGGACAGAGGCCTGCAACACAGCGGCCATTGCCGCTGTGTCGAAGGATCGCGTGCCGGCAGCCTGCTGGTGCACGCAACTTGCGCAGGGCTAGGGGGAGGAAAGGTTAGGGGAAGGGGTGGGAAGGTCAGGTTAGGGGGAAGGGAAGTTCCAATTTCGGAGCGGCCTGGGAGGGAACGGGGGAAGGCAGCGCGGCTTGGCACGCACAAGGTGTACAATTGTGCACCCCCTTGCACACACCGACCCCTGATTTTATAACTTGTGCGCACCTGCGTGCAAGTTATAAAATCGGGTGTACATGTGCGCCCTCACGCACCTTTTTAAAATCTACCCCAGTGTCTCTCAAGTGACACAATAAAAAATGCCTTCTCTGTCTTAACGATGGAGATTGAAGTGATATCTGAAAGGAAAGAAGAAACCCAATGCAGGCAGAAATTCAATTATACAACCAATAAACATAAGAAAAAGCTCACTGTGCTGGGTGACTCAGTCATCAGAGTCACTAATATGGGAACTCTTTTTGAAGGAAACACTATAGTTAAAAGACTTCCAGGATCATCAGCTGGTAGAAATGCTATTCAGA
The DNA here is from genome assembly GCF_901001135.1 of Rhinatrema bivittatum. Lineage (NCBI taxonomy): Eukaryota > Metazoa > Chordata > Amphibia > Gymnophiona > Rhinatrematidae > Rhinatrema > Rhinatrema bivittatum. The sequence continues at coordinate 715,685,923 of NC_042616.1, forward strand.
TAGTCCATGCAATCCAAGAAAAAATTAAGGACTCTGAAGTTGATATTATCATCCATCTGGGAACCAATGACCTTGCTAGAAACAACATCCAAGTGATACAGAGAGATTTCCAGTCTCTGGTGAAGCTGATTAGTCACATGGCAAAGACTATTGCCATATAGATAACTTCAATGCATGGCTCAAAACTTGGTATAAGGAACAAAGTTTTGGATATATTGGAGGCTGGGGCCATGTATGGAACAGTAAAAGGCTGTATGTCAAAGATGGCTTACATCTGTCTGTGGCAGGAAAAAGGATCCTAAGAAATAAATTCAAATCATAAGCCATAAGGCATTTAAACTAGATGCCGGGGGTGGCAGAAAGAAATTGGAATGTCATCCCCCAAATCTAAAGGAAATGGGTAAAGGGGATAACAAAATTCAGCTGAAGAAGGCACAAAAGAAGTTCAAGAAGAGCAGTAACGTGAAGGAGAGAAGCTGGAAAGCTATGAACACAAATGCTCATACGGTAGTATAGGCAATAAAATCCCAGACCTGCAGGCCCTAATGGTGGAGGCAGACTTGGACGTTGTTGCTGTCACGGAGACATGGTTCACAGATTCTCGTGATTGGGTTATGGCCATACCGAGCTATAACTTGTTAAGGAAGGACAGAGAGGACAGAAAAGGGGGAGGAGTAGCTCTTTATTCAAAAGCAATATCCAAGCAACTGAACTGCAAGGAATGTGGGGTAGAGAAGAAGCATTATGGGCCATCCTAAAAAAAAAGATGATGGAACATCCATTTTCACTAGAGTGGTTTACAGGCCTCCGACTCAGATGGAAGATCTAGACAGAGATCTGCTTGAAGGCATCTAAAAGGTGGGAAAGAAAGGAGAAGTGTTTATTGTTGGAGATTTTAATCTGCCGGACCTAGACTGGAGAATTCCTTCTGCAGAATCTAACAGAAGTAGAGAGATAGCGGATGCCCTGTAAGGAGCTCTGTTCAAACAAATGGTAATGGAATCCACAAGGGAGGGAGTTATACTCGACTAATTGCTCACCCTCTGGAATAATGTCTCTAATGTCCGGGTGGGTGCCCACCTCAGCACCAGTGATCATAAAACAGTATGGTTTGATATTGCAAATAGGATACGGAGAAGTCACATGAAGACCCAAGTTTTGAATTTCAAAAATATGGACTTTGTTGAAATGGTGAAGTACCTGGAGGTAGACCTAGAAGACTGGGAGAAAATGAGAGAGGTGGAGCAACAGTGGACCAAACTAAAAGAAGCAATTACAAAAGCAACAAATCTATATGTTAGAAAAGTAAACAAAAGCAAGAGAAATAAGAAACCAATCTGGTTCTCAAAGAAATGGCTGATAAAATAAAAGCAAAAAGAACAGCGTTCAAGAAATATAAAGGATCCCAAAAAGAGGAACACAAGGAAGAATATCTGGTGAAACTGAGGGAGACAAAGAAAGTAATCAAGAAAGCAAAAAGTCAGAATATCTTTGCTATATAGGAGCCTTTTGTGGGATAAGTATGGTTCCCTCACATGCCCTACTTTGATTAAACAGTGGAACTCAGATTTGGGTCTGAACTTGAGCACACAGGCTTGGAAGAATATCTGGCTTTCGGCCCACCACATTACTATTTGTGCCCAGTGCACAGAACTGATAGTTAAGTTTTTCCATAGAACATACCGTACTCCGGTATATTATTCCAAGTTTCAGTCCAGTATGGGTTCTGAATGTTGGTAGGGCTGTGGTCAAGAGGGCATATATGTGGTGGTTTTGCCTGTCTGTCCAGCAGTTTTGGTCACAAGTGACTCAGGAAATATTTGACATTATTAATCTTCCAATGCATATTACACCTTTGCTGGGTTTATTGGGTAGATGGGCGGGGTTGCTTATCCCTCAGAAATGTCTTAAACTGGTAGGGCAACTGTTACTTGCAGCTCATTTTACAATTGCAACTTTTTGGAAATTCCACCCTACTGTGGATCACTTGAAAGCGTAAGTACGCGATGTAGCTGATTTAGAAAAGCTCAGATTTGACTTGATTAGGAAGTCATTTAGGTATAAGCAAGTGTGGGAGGTGTATCATCAATATTATGGTCATTCTGTATCCTCTGTTCAGTAGCCCATTGAGATTGGATATTGCTGTTTAGTATTGGCTTGTAAACGCATTATTGACACTCTGTATGGGCTGTGTTTCGAAATGTTTAAGGTTAAGTAAGGTGACAAAACATTTTTCAGATACATCAGAGAAAGGAAAAATGTCCAAAGTGGTATAGTGAAATTGAAAGGTGAAAAGGATCAATGTATGGTGAGAGATGAAGAAATGGCAGAAATATGAAACAAATACTAAATGTTCACTAAAGAAGACCCTGGAGAAGGGCCGTCGCTAGTTAACAAGACAGTGGATGGGGGTGGAGTAGACGAAATTCCGTTTACAGAAGAGAATGTATGGGAAGAGCTAGGAAAACTGAAAGTGGACAAAGCCATGGGGCCTGATAAGGTTCATCCCAGATAGTGAGGGAGCTCAGAGATCTGCTGCAGACCTGTTCAATAGATCCTTGGAAACGGAAGTGGTGCCAAGTGACTGGAGAAGAGCGGTGGTGGTCCCACGTCACAAGAGTGGGAGCAGAGAGGAGGCTGGAAACTACAGGCCAGTTAGCCTCACCTCAGTGGTAGGAAACGTAATGGAGACTCTGCTGAAGGAAAGAATAGTGAATTATCTACAGTTAGGAGGATTGATGGACCTAAGGCAGCATGGATTCACCAGGAGGGAAGGTCCTGACAGAGAAATCTGATCGATTGTTTTGATTGAGTCAAAGAATTGGATCAAGGAAGAGTGCTCAATATCTTCTACTTGGATTTCAGCAAAGCTTTTGATATGGTCCTGCATAGGAGGCTTGTGAATAAAATGAGAAGCTTGGGAGTGAGCACTAAGGTGGTGGCATGGATTACAAACTGGTTGATGGATAGAAGACAGCGTGTGATGGTAAATGGAACCTACTCTGAAGAGAGAAAGGTGTTAAGCAGAGTGCCACAGAGATTGGTATTGGGACCGGTTCTGTTCAATATCTTTGTGAGCAACATTGTGGAAAGGATAGAAGGTAAAGTTTGTCTTTTTGTACATGATACTAAGATCTGTAACAGAGTGGACATGCTGGAAGGAGTGGAGAGAATGTGATGTGATTTAAGGAAGCTTGAACAGTGGTTGAAGATATGACAGCTGGGATTCAATGCCAAGAAGTGTAGAGACATGCATCTGGGGTGTGGTAATCCAAAAGAGCTGTATGTGATGGGAGATGAAGGGCTATTGTGTACCGAGCAAGAGAGGGTCCTTGGGGTGGTAGTATCTTGCGATCTAAAGAAGGCAAAGCAATGTGACAAGGCAATAGCTAAAGCCAGAAGAATGCTGGGCTGCATAGCTAGAGGAATAACCAGTAAGAAAAAGGAGGTGATAATCCCTTTATACAGGTGCTTGGTGAGGCCTCACTTGGAGTACTGTGTTCAGTTCTGGAGACCATATCTCAAAAGGGACAGAGACAGGATGGAGGAGGTCCAGAGAAGGGTGACAAAAATAGTGGGGGTGACAAAAATGGTGGGAGGGTCTCCATCAAATGAATTATGAGGAGAGGTTGAAGGACCTAAATATGTATACCCTAGTGGAGAGGAGGTGCAGGAGAGATATGATACAGGTCTTCAGATACCTGAAAGATTTTAATGATGCACAATTGACAAACCATCTCAGTTGGAAAGAAATCAGTAGAACTAAGGGTCATGAAATGAAACTCCAGGGAGGACGACTCTGAGAGGGTGGCGGATGCCTAGAATGCCCTTCCGGAGGAGGTGGTGAAGACAAAAATGGTGAAAGATTTCTAAGGGGCATGGGATAAACACTGTCGATCCCTAAAGGCTAGAGGATGGAAATGAGGAAAAGAGTGCATGAGGGTAATTTGATGGTGTGGCGGTTACTACACTTAACCAATAAGCCTTCATACTGTTGATGCAACTCCATTATTGCTCTCTGCATTAACAGCAGGGGAAAAGAGGAAAAGGGGAATTAGTTTCAGACAGCAACAAACAAGGACATTGAATTTTACAGTATGGGAAAACAAATAAGCATGGGAGTAGCTTGCTGATGCGGCTGTTACTTCCCTTTACCAATAAGTCTTATACTTGTGATACAACTTTAACACTGCTCTCTGCTTCAGTGGCAAGAGATAATGGGGAATTTGACTTAGACAGCAACCAACAAGGGTCCTGATTTTGGTGGTTTGGAAAACTAAGTATGGAGATAACGTGTATGGCGTGGCAGATGCCACCTTCTGATGCTACCATGATGGGGGAGAGCTGTATGACGTGGCTGAATCTACCGTAAGCTTGCTGGGCAGACTGGATGGACCATTTGGTACTTTTCTGCTGTCATTTCTATGTTTCTATGTTATATTTCTATGTTTGTAATTTTTATTACGTGGTATTTATGTAATGATGATATTTTTGAAGGGGAGGATGTGACATATAAATGATAAATAGAATAGTTACAAATGGAGGTTCATGGTACCACATCCCTGCCCTGGCTCCAATTGAAATGGAAGCAAAAGGAACAGGTGGAAACAACCAGATTTACATAAAAAATTTCATAGTTTGATGATTTATAGATATGAATTTTATTTATTTAATTAAAAATCTTATTTTCCACAAGCTTCCAAAGAAACTGTGTTCAATGCAGCTTACACAGTGCCGGGGGAGAGGTATTCCGCCACCCTAGGCAGTGATGTCATCACGTGATCTCTCTCTCTCTCTCTCGCTCTCTCTCTTGTTCTCTCTCTCTCGCTCTCTCTCCCTTCGTACACAACAAACAACCCCAGCTCCTCAATGAAATACATATCCAAAAATGGAAAACTCCCTCCAGCTTCATTCCTCACCTGTTCCACGTCTCATCTCATTCGTCCTTTCCAAACTGCCACTCTTACTGCCGCCCTGCCCTCTTCCAGTGCCCTAGGCTACACCTACCCTGCCTAATGCTTCTGCTGGTCCTGGGTTTGTAAATAACATCTACAATATCAAAATCTTTAAAACAATTAAAATCACTGAATGGACATTATAATTATAATGACCACTTTAAGCATGAATGCCAGATTCGGTGCAATTATCTTTCCCCATGTGATCATTGACCTTTTCAGATCCAATAGCATGTAATCTTTTAGCTGGTTTCCTTGTAGCTGGCATAAAAAAAACCTCACATTTAAGGAAAACTATCATAATCTAGAACAGTGGTTCCCAACCCTGTCCTGGGACCCTTCCCCCTCCCCCCCCCCCCCCCCACATCCAGTCGGGTTTTCAGGATATCCACAATGAATATGCATGAGAGAAAATTTGCATGTTCTCCCTCCATGCAAATTTTCTCTCATGCATATTCATTGTGGATATCCTGAAAACCCAACTGGCTGGGGGGTCCCCAGGACTGGGTTGGGAACCACTGATCTAGAATAAGTATGGTGTGGCTAGCTAACAACAAGAACTGACACGGAGTCTAATGTGCGATAAATGCACGCTAATTATCACAATGCGCATTAGTATTTAAATATGATAATGAGTATGCAAAATCAAGAAATTAAGCAAATGAAAGACTTCTATGCATTTTGCAGTAAAAGTTTGCATTCTATTATTGTATATAACAAGGGATATACAACTCTTTGATTTGTAGTAGGGTGGCAAAAAAGGTTTTATTGCACCATAGTGGACATTATCACAGGATAGCGGCAATTATCATGCATGATAAAATGAGGCCTTTTATCTGACACACCTACACAGTCCTGGTGAGCCAATAAAACATCTTTTGTTACCTGCCCTGTCTTCCTGAAGCCAGAATGTTAGGGGGAAGTGTACTGTTAGTGGGTCACTGGCTACTTCAGGCTGGTCAACAAGAACAACAACAACAGGCAACGCCTCCTAGGGAAGTATCTGCACTGGAGCCAGAGCTGCAAGCCCCGCCAATGGAACGCAATGGCCCACGTCAGGGCTTGCCATTCAGGAGGGCATGCAGGCGATACAAGGAGTGCATTTTTTGTCTCCACACCACATTGCTTGGGATGCCAGAGAACCACGTGTTTGTGAGGTATCACCTAAGCTCTCAGGCTATCATAGAATTATATAAAAGAGGGGACCTGAATCCAGTCACAGAAGGATCCCAAGCTATCCCAGGCCTCAGCAAATTATTGTGCACTCTGCATTTTATGGCATTTGGCTCATTCCAAACAACAGTTGGGGTTATCCGAAAAATGTGCAAACATCTTTTTTCTGCTGTCTGGGCCAGGTCATAAGAGTTCTATGTAGCTGCATTAATCATTACATAAGATTACCTAGTGAAAGACAGGACTTGGAATCAAAGAGAGTTTTTATGCCATAGTGAACTGTCTAAATGTTCTGGGAGCTATTGACTGTACTCATATAGCCATCATCCCACCCCATCTCAGGGAGGAGATATACCGCAACAGAAACCTCTTCCACTCCTTCAAGGTGCAAATAGTCTGTGACACTCGACTTTACATCCTTGATATGGTCCCCAGGTACCCAGGAACTGTGCATGATTCCTTTATACTTAGGCAATCTGGCCTGTTTGAACAATTTAAAGACAGCCTCTAATGTGACGGTTGGCTAGTAGGTAACAACTGTGCTTCTTTCTATCATGCCTCTCCAGCTATGTGTTTACAGCAAAAGACAATGACACAGGGGCTGTCAGAGATGTGACTGCAGCAGTTAGAGGACAAGTGGCTTGCATATTTAGGTCAAGAAGCCATAGTGCCAGGGTCCAGGTTTCTCACTCCATGCTATAAAGGCCTGCTAATGTTGTGTGCCTATACAGTACACTTTCCACTAAGGTCAATGTGTGACCGAGCACTACAGACTTTCAACTTGTCAGCTTTAAACAAGTGGCTGTTCAAATCCCCTTTGCATGGAAAAGAGCCCAGCAGAGTGCTTCTGGCTTCTTACATATGTATCTTTCTCTTACTCACCGAGCTTCTGCCTGGGTCAGTGTGTAACAGAAACCACTTAGGCCTAGTTAGACAACATCATTAAAATAGATCATTAGCTGCAATTGACAGTAGTATACAAAATAGACAAAAAAATAAACCTACGAACAAAGAGAAATGGTTGTCCTATTGTATTGATGTTGAATGTCAGTCAAAATGTCAGTCACATCTCGCCATTATATTCATGTAGGGCTGCCAAAACAGTGTGCATAGCCTGGCAGAGTTAGCACTTTCTGGCTAGCCTCAGGATACACCTTAGACCCTATCCTAGCCCTCACATGTTGGCAAGATAGCTTCATAATTATGATGGAAGTCCAGCAGGGCCTATGACATGGAGTTGAATGCTCTAGCTGTACACAATCACAAGTAGCTCAGCTGCTTAAAGGCACAGCCTGAAGCTACAAGTTGACATCTACAATCATCAATCACTGACTTTATATGTAATAGCCAGATTCCCTAGTTGACATCAGTGTGCATCTGAATATAAATCCACAAGTATATTGGATTCAGTCTCAGATGGGCATACAAAGACACAGGAGTCAGCATGCCTCATCAGTTTCTGAGGCAGTGCTGACATCTCTCACATAGCAGGCCTTCACTTAGAGCCATTTTTGAAACACATATCCAATATCATGGGAATCTCAAACTTCTCACAGGTTTATTTTTATTTATTTATTTAAAAAAAAAAAAAAAGTTTATATACCGCTTTTACAATTCAAAGAAATTAATCAAAACGGTTTACAATAAACATACATAAGATAGCAATTAATAAACTAAATAAAAAATCAAATTAAATTAATTAAAAATTTAACTAATACACTTATAACAACTAAAAAAGACTTAACAATAGACAGGTTCGGTTATGTTCTATATTATGTAACTGGTCTCTGATTAATGATTAATGTGAGTAATGTAGGGATGTTAGTGCTAGCTAAACGTTTTCATAGGAGTTGCACACGACCATGCACAGCTGGGCTCTGCTACACATATATAAGCAAACAGTCAACTCTCATGTACAGATGGCGAGGCCTTGGCACTTGGTCTGTCATGTTGGTTACATTATCTGCACAGGGAGGCTATTAAAGGTTGCTGGTCTGACTATCAGAATGTTGGATTGGGAATAGGATGCTGTCATGCCTTCACATGGTGTACATTGAAACCTCTGAAATGTATAGATCTTAAGTTTTTCATGATGACAATAACAGCACCCACATATGACATAAAAAAAAGTTCACCTCACTGAACCAAAGCCAAAGCTGTCTTAGAAGCTAGAAACCTACCTTGATATATAACAGGTAGCCATTGGGAAATATTGAGATATCAGGGCTCAGCTAGGACCTTTGCCTGTCCAGTTCTGGGCTATATTCATATTGTCCTGATTTATGTAGGTCCATAGAAAATCTGCAGAGTAGTTGGATTGTTCTGATTGCTAGTATCAGTTACAGTCCTTAGCCTACATGTGGCCACCCTTAAAACATATAGGCTGAGTACTCCAGGAGAGACATGCTATCAGACTTGTCATCTTCCAAGCAGAGGCACAATCTTTCAGGTGTAGATAGGTTTGAGGTCCTTGCTTTTCCTTGTGGCTGACATGCAGGAGTTAGAAAAGGACATGTTCTGGCATAACTTGTGACCAACATAGCAGAGTTGCACTTCTATGGCATGTGTCTCCTGTGGTCTTAGTGTATTTGTTACTTCATGGATACCGAGACCAAGGCACATGTGCTGATAGACTCTCAATCATCAGCTCTGTGTATGGCATCAAGGCAGAAGAAGGTGTTGCCAGCTGATGAGCTCAAGAGCCTACAATAAGCCTCTTTCTGAAGATGAAACTGCTTGCTGCATCAGCAGTTAAGTATTCAATCATAATATGAGGCTTCAAGATCTGCTCCACCTGTGCCTTGGGTTAACAGCACATCTCCACAGAGGGGGGGGGGGGGGGGTGGAGTCAAGATGGTGCCTCGATCAGCAGCATAGTGAGACTGCTCCGGCTTTTTTTCTCTGAAAAGTTTTCTCAGAGGATTTCTACATGCCTCCGAAACGAAAAGGAAAGCAGAGGAGTTACCCCTCTATGTCCTCGCTACCTACATGGCAGAAGACCATCCCACAATAGCCCGTAAAGCCGCCAGAGACAGGCTTGAGTGATCCAGATGTCGGGTTGCAGGAAGGAGAATGTGACCTGACCTCAGAAATATTCTCCCTCAGTCCTTTGGATCAGAGGCTACCTCCCTCTGAATGGGGAACCTCGACACCCCACCCGACTGGAAGCCCCGATGAGGATGTTTGAGTTAATTGGGCAGAGGGGGCAGTGCTGGGGAGAGACACCGCTCAGACACCCGGAGAATCCGAAGAGATTCTCGCCAGAGGCCTTGTGCTGGAAACTGAAGAGGGGCAAGTCAACGGAAGTGGTGAGAACCTAGATTCCATTCCCTTTATTAGTCCTGGCGAGGTTGTAATACCAATAAAACCGGAGATAGTGACATTAGACTCCTTGTAGCAAAATCTCTATCGGAATGTTCTGCAAATATAAGTTCTTTATCATCTCAGATGCGTTTAATGAATGAAAACTCTGAAAAATTCAAACAGGAAGCAGTGGGAAAATTTCAAAAAATGGAAGAAGATATAATGCAAGTTAAAACGGTTCAATCAACTATGGTACAGAACTAGGGGGCTATTAATCGAAAAATAGAATATCTGGAGAATGCGATGAGACATCTAAACCTGAGGATTTTAAAATTCCCCAGAGTGGTAGGAGAGTTACCTTGTTTGACTATCAAAAGATACTTTAATGAAGTATTTGAGATTTCCATTGAAAAAACTCCACCTCTGGATAAGGTATACTTTCTCCCGATATGAAAAGTTCAATTAAAGCAAATAACCTCTAATGTTCTTGAGAACTTAACTGATTTTTTTGGAATTGTCAGCATATGAAATTGTGGAGAGAACAACGCTGTTAATTTCCTTCTTCAATGAAAAATATCTCAGAGATATTATGCGGGCTTATTTTAAAAAGACTAATTCCAACTTTATGGGTGCATGTGTAAGAACATATCCCAAAATTACAAAGACCTCGCAACAGAGGAGGAAGGTCTTCCTTGATTTGAAGCAAGAGATACAGGCACTGGGAGCATCTTTTCTCTTGCGCTTCCCGTGCAAGTGTAATGTAAAGTATAAAGATGATACTTATATTTTTTACCAGCCAGAACAACTGAAGAGTTTTGCAGATGGGAAGAAAGCTTTATTACAATTGAGTAATAATATGTCTAATCCATAATATGAATGAAGACAGTTTCAGAGGCTCTTTTATTTCCTCAAATAATTTTCCTTGTTATCTTCTAAAATGTGCAGCTACCCATCCCCTCCTACTAGAGGTCTAACGGGTAATCATTATTTCCTAAAATTTGAATTCATAGTTATTTGTTAATTAAGGCTATATATATATATTTTCTTTTCTGTATTGTAATACCATATTTCATGTCAAAGTGGATGCTTTGAAAAGTTTTGAAAATGTAATAAAGAAAAATAAAAAAACAAAACAAAACAAAAAAACAGCACATCTCCACACCGGCCTATTTGTGTGGTAAGTGCTAGTTACTGGGCCTTTCTGCCTATGGGCTTTATGGCTTACACTGGCTTATGAGGGTCTGGTTTTTGGGTGTGTTTGTCTTTCACTTACTGTCATTGTGTGTGTCTCAGTGTAAGTATGTCTGGGTGTCTGTGTTGCTCTCTGGCAATCTGTGTGTGTGTGTGAGGGGGAATATGCTTCTTGAGTGATTACTTGAAGTCTTTAGGCCCATGTATATGTGTCAATGGAATCTCATATGCAAGATGAAGATATAACCTAAGGGTCTTAGCCTGCTATGCAGGGGCGGATTGGCCTATCGGGGGATCGGGCTTCCCCCGGTGGGTCGGTCTAGCTGGTCACGTGGTCTTGACCGCGTGGCTCTTCCTCAGCCCAGCCTCAGCACCTCCCAGCCAGCCCCCGCCAGAGACAAGCCAGCGGGGGCCGAAGAAATAAAACTCAAGGCCAGCAGAGGCCGAAGAAAAGAAGATCAGCCAGCCTCCAAGGGAGTCCAAGCCGGCAGGGGCCAAAGAAATGAAGATGGGAGCCTCCCAGCCAGCTCCCGCCGGAGACCAAGCCGGCAGGGGCCGAATAAATTAAAATCGAGGCCGGCGGCGGTGGAGGCCGAAGAAAAGAAGATGCACGCCACCCAGCCAGCCCCCGCTTGTTCTCCGGTGGGGGCCGAAGAAATTAAAATCGAGGCTGGCGTGGGCCGAAGATATTAAAATCGAGACCGGCGGAGGCCGAAGAAAAGAAGATGCACGCCGCCCAGCCAGCCTCCGCTTGGTCTCTGGTGGGGGCCAAAGAAATTAAAATCGAGGCTGGCGGGGGCCGAAGATATTAAAATCGAGGCCAGAGGAGGCTGAAGAAAAGAAGATGTGCGCCGCCCAGCCAGCTCCCGCTTGAGGCTGGCTGGGAGGCGCCCATCTTTTTTTCTTCGGCCTCCGCCAGCCTCGATTTTAATATCTTCAGCCCCCACCGGCCTCGATTTTAATTTCTTCGGCCCCCAACAGAGACCAAGCCAGGGGGCCGAAGAAATTAAAATCGAGGCCGGCAGGGACCGAAGAAATTAAAATCGAGGTCCCTGCTGAACAGCTGGTCTCCGGCGGCGGTTAGCAGCACTGGTGTTCACTTCTTCGGCCCCCGCCTTCCTCGATTTTAATTTCTTCGGCCCCCGCCGGATACCAAGCCGGAGGGCCAAAGAAATTAAAACCGAGGCCGGCATGGGCCGAAGAAGTGAACACTGGTACTGCTAACCGCCACCGGAGACCAGTTGTTCAGCTGGGGGCCTTAGATCGGAAGGGTGTTTCTGTGTCTATGTGAGAAAGGAACGGTGCTTGTGTGTGTATATGTGTGTGTATGTGTGTAAGTGTGAATGTGAGAAAGGAATGATGCTTCTGTGTGTGTGTGTATATGTGTGTGGATGTGTGGATGTGTAAATGTGAGAAAGGAATGGTGCTTCTGTGTGTGTGTATGTGATGTGTATGTGAGAAAGGAATGGTACTTCTGTGTGTGTGTGTGTGTGTGTTATGTATGTGAGAAAGGAATCTGCCAGTTTAAAAAAAAATGAAATGTGATAATACATATACCTCAACTTTTGTGCTGGTAGCGCAAATTTTGAAAAGTTGGATGGAAGATGAAATTACTGAATTTTAAGCATCCCTCTTCTGGAAAATAAAATTTAGCAAAGTGGGTAGAGACAAATACTAAAGCAAAAAAAAAAAAATTAAACTATTTAAAATGTTCATCTCAGCAAAATCACAAATTTAAAATTCTGATGCCAGATGGGGTTTGTTTTTTTTTTTTTTTTTAAGCATAATTTAAGCATGAAGACTTAGAATAGTTCCAATTTGAAATGGTTTTGCTATTTTTTTAAGCCTTTAGAAAATGTATATTTTTAAATGACTAAGACTGGAATCTTCCCATTTAAAAGGGAAGTTGACTAAGGATGTCTTTTGGTTCCATATCCCCCACATGAATAATCATATGACTGATAGTTTGAAGAAAGACACTTGCTTTATTGCCTGAAAGCGTAAAACAAGAGAAGCTGTACGGTGTGGGTGGCTGTCCCTTGGGAGGACAGAACCTGAAGGAAGGGTGTCATTTCGCCTTCTGATAGGAATGTGGTTTTCTTATTTAATGGTTGGGATCATCACTTTCACTTTTAGTAAAAGTGAAAAATGCTGCAAGTCTGAAAGCAAGGTGCTTCTGTGAGAGTGTAATGTGTATGTGAGACAGGGAGGGTGCTTCTGTGTGTCAATGTGTGTGTGCAAGAGAGATGGAGCATGTTTGTGGCTGGCTTGTGGCTGTGAGAGAGGGCATGTGTGTGATTGAGCCTGTTTGTAAGTGAGATAGAACATGTGGGTGATTGAGAGCTTGTGTGTAAGTGAAATAGAGAGAGCATGTGTGTGATTGAAATCCTGTGTGTAAGAGGGAGCGAGAGCATTGTGTGATTGCCAGGTTCTTATGGCCTGGATTGGCCACTGTTGGAAACAGGATGCTGGGCTTGATGGACCCTTGGTCTGACCCAGTATGGCATTTTCTTATGTTCTTATGTTCTTATGATTGAGAGAGACTGGCCAGAGAGGTGACGTGTGTATGTGTGAGACTGATCAGGGAGATGGGGGTGGGGGTGGAAGGGGAATAAAACAAGGAGCTAAGAGTAACAGATAAGAATGAGAGAAAAAATGTGTGAGGCTTGCTGGGCAGACTGGATGGGCCATTCGGTCTTCTTCTGCCGTCATTTCTATGTTTCTATGTTTCTATGTTTCTATGACTGGTATGTGTGTGCTTGTGTGTGTGTGTGTGAGAGAGAGAGAGACTGGTTAGGGAGATGATTGGTGTGTGAGAGACAGAAACTGGTCTTGAGGGTATGACTGGTGTGTGTGTGTGTGTGAGAGAGAGAAGAGATTGGTTGTGGTCCCTAAGGAAGAGGACCATGAGGACAGCTTCAGCAGCTACTGCTGCTTCTGGTGTGGCCTGCAAGGGAAAGGAGTAGGAGAACTGCTGGAGAGGGTAAGTAAAGGTGGCTTTTTAAGTTCATTTTTCTTGATTGACTACCATTTTAATTATTGGGTAGTATGTGATGTGTCTGCTGTTTGAAATATTTTATTGGTGTTTGGTAAAGGTTTCAAAATTTGCTTGAGTCTTTAATTATTGGATATTCTATTCATCAGCTGTTTTGAAATTATTTTATTAGTATAATTTTATAATTATGATTCATGATTTATATATCTTGATTTTACTGATTGTTTCATGAGGAATGGTGACATTTTTGTTTTTTCCATTGTTGCACTGCATAGAGTCTGGCATGATGCGTTTTACAGTTTAGTTTTGGTCTGCACATTTCTATTTATACTTTATGTGGCTTTATTCTGTATTTGGTGAGAGTTTGTGTTCTGCATGCAAAACTGAGATGAAGCCTTCTTTTAGCATGTGGTTTCTCTGTAGGGATCTGTAGTAGCTTGGCCTGTTCTGTTTTCCTGATAGGAGGTGTATTGATATTTTAGATTCTGGTGTAATATTTGTGGTATTCTTTTTCATCGGTGGGGTTGTTATTCTTTGAGTTTTGGCAAATAGTACTGTGTTGATACGGGAGGACCATGCCGAAATATAGGGGAGTGTACATATATATGTAAATTATATATGTAAATTATATTGTATATGTAATTGGGTACCCATGGGCCAGTATGGAGAAAAATCCCCCGGGCCACTATTTTCCCTCAATCCGCCTCTGCCTGCTGTGTGACAACTAGGGAGTCACAGAGGTGTAAATGATAGAGAGTGCATACTGCCTAAGAGCAGAAAATGATGAGCCTGCTGGTGCGAGGCTTCAGCAATACATGCCGGTGGCTGCACATTGCTGGCCCGGCTGCAAAATGGGCACTTTGGAGCCACCCAAAGATGACAAACAGCAATGTCCAGGTAAGGGAGAGGCCTTTAAGCCGGCACTACTGATGACTGCCTCCTTTCGCGTTAACCCCCAAAACAGAGTCTGCTGGTCCGGTTGTTATATGGACAGCCCAACTCCACCCAATGATGTCAAAAAGCAGCATCCAGGTAAGGAAGAGGCCTCCAAGCTGGCACTGTTGATGACTGCTTCATCTCGTGTTGACCCCCCTAGTCAGAAGCCTACTTGATAAGTTCATTAACCACTTGGTTTTGTTCAGCTCTAATGAGCAGAATTTTGCAGTTGCTTGTGCCAGGCCCAGAGAGTAGATAATGAACATGTAACTCTTGTCTGGTCTTAGGTTTAGTAACACAAATGACCCCCAAAAGATAATATTGGGGCCATTACATTTGTCTTCATTTCACTTAAAAGGTAGGAATTACATAAGGTTTTTTAGTTTTGACAGTTTTACATATATGTTATCTACTTGCAGCCTGCTAGAACACAATGTCATCCTGGAAAGTAGCTTCTATGTAAAGCTCATATAGCCTGCTGTGTGACAACTGAGGAGTCACGGAGGTGTGGAGGATAGAGTCCTCACTGCCTAAGAGCAGAAAGTGATGAGGCCTGCGCTTGCTTGGGACCAGGCAGACTTCCTCATACTTCCTACCACCCCAGATCAACAACCAAAAGCAGTACAGGGGTGGTAGGAAGTATGAGGAAGTCTGCCTGGTCCCAAGCAACAGCAGGCCTCATCACTTTCTGCTCTTGGGTGGAGTTGGGCTGTCCATATAACAACCAGGCCAGCGGACCCTGTTTTGGGGGTTAATGCAAAAGGAGTCAGTCATCAGTGGTGCCGGCTTAGAGGCCTCTTCCTTACCTGGACATTGCTGTTTGACATCTTTGGGTGGTGCCAAGGTGCCCATTTTGCAGCCGGGCCAGTGACGTGCAGCCACTGGCATGTGTTGCTGAAGCTGCGCACCAAAGGTGCGTGCTTCTTTGGAAGCATTTTTCTCTTGCCATCTTTGAAGCCTCTAGTATGAATAAATCTTCTGTCTTGCTAGTTTACTTTGATTATTGGCTTTATGGGTAAGAAGAGAAAGATAACACTGAGACTGCCCTCATCGGATTTCTATGTTTCCTCTCCTATGACCCAGCCGGCCATTACTAATTTTATGCTGCCCCAGAGTGTACAATAACATCTTCCGGCTCTTCAGCTAGGCGCTGACAGTTCTGCTGTTAGTGCGGAATTGCTCTCCTTGAGTCCAGATGCTCGGTCTTCTTCAGGCCCACATGAATTACCCCAGGCTGAAATGGTAATTTGTTGTCCGAAGAGGCATCTGCTCCCAATTTCGAAGGCCAGGTTGGATAATACAATTTGGGTGGCGTCTACTTCTACTCCATTACCTTTGGTTTCAAAATCCAATTTCAATTTGACAAAGCCTGCCGTGATCATTATGGATTCATTGTGGACTGCTTTCATGGGAATGGGCAGTTCCCTCTCTGGAAAAATTGATACAGTGCTCGCTAAATATGATAGCCTTCAGAAACAATCTGTATCTCTTGAACAAAAATGGAATGTTCAGGATGAGAAAATTGACTTATTGACTGTTCATTATAAGGAATTACAGCAGTGTCAAGTCTCTCTAATTAGAGACAAAGAATGGTCTCAGCGTCAATTTGAAAACTTAGACAATCATTCTTAAAGATTCAACTTAAGATTTCTCAGTTTTCCAAAAGAGGACTTGATGGCTCCCCTTGAAATATTAAAAAGGTTCTGCCTGGAAATATAAAAAATCCCTGTGGAAGCTTTTCCACCTATTACAAAGGTTTTTTTATCTTCTGGATAAGGTTAAACCTAAGAAACTAGTTGTAAATCAGGTTTCTGTTTCTGGAGATAATGTAGATCTGACTGCTCTTCTTCAAAACTCCCAGCTAGAGGTAAAATCTCATGCAACATTGTTAGTGGTTTTTCTATTAGAGTCTGATAAAGAGTGGACATTGAAATGTTCTTTTGTACCTAGTCCTGTTTCTTTCTAGGTGGTAAAATACTTGTTTTTCCTGATATTGCCAGATCCACTCAGCAAAGACACAAATTGTTTCTTGCTATATAACAGAGGGTATTAGCACTGGGCATTACTTTTGTTTTACGGTTTCCTTGCACATGTCATGTTAGATGGAATACTTAACCAAATCACCACTTGGTTCTAATATTTATCTAAGGTATTTGCTGAAGCCTTACTCAAAATCCAGCTCTGGAACCGGATTCTACACCGAAAAAGTTTTTTTTAGAAGGACGGGGATGGTTTCATATATTTATTATCCGGCAACCGCACCTCAGTACCTTGTCGTTTTAATCATCAACACACCTTCCAACCTCCATATTTTTATTTCAAACGTATTGTTTTAAAAAACTTTTTTAGAGATACGCATCAGTAAATTTCCTCCTTTGTTCTTTTTTTTATTTTTTATTTATCTTATGTCAGTGTTTTCTTCGTGTAAAGACACTACTATTAATACTCCAAACCATCAGAAATGGAATAATTTGTACATAGCTTTAAAATGTCTCGAATAATCCCGACTTGCGCAAGTTTCGACATCAGGAAGAGCGTTAGACAGAGGCTTGTTTAAGCACCGGGGAAATCAATAGACAAGCGAATACCTTTTTGGTTTTTGATAAAAGAAAAATGCATATGGATAAACCCTGAGGAAGACCTGGGTCAGGTGATGGCGCGCCAGCAGCCTGCTGGCGCGCGCAGATTTACACCTGCTGACAATGGTAGGGGGGTTAGATAGGGCCGGGGGGGGTGGGTTAGGTAGGGGAAGGGAGGGGAAGGTGAGGGGAGGCGAAAGGAAAGTTCCCTCCGAGGCGCTCCGATTTCGGAGCGGCCTCGGAGGGAACAGGCAGCGCGCACCGGGCTCGGCAAGCACAGGTTGCACAAATGTGCACCCCCTTGCGCATGCCGACCCCGGATTTTATAAGATACACGCGGCTACGCGCGTATCTTATAAAATCCAGCGTACTTTTGTTCGCGCGCGCACTGTTTTTGAAAATGTACCCCCGTGTGCATAGGGAAATGTGTGTACTTTTTGGTCACTATTCATGGGCACATTTCTAAAGGTTGACTATATGCAGCTAGAACTTTTTGAAAATCTATCATTATATGGCACTTCTGTATAACTATATATTACTCCAGTTGGAATCCTACATTACGGTGCAAGGCAAAGATGGATGACGTGCAAAACAGAGATGGATGCCCAAAATGGACAGCATTGCATGACGGTGTGAGACTAAGCTTCAGTCCAATTCTGAACAACAGCAGATAAGTGTGAATGTTTTCATGAACAGTTCTTTTCTTGTGTCCCCTGAAGCAGTCCCAGGATGAAACACTAGCTAGTGTTGGGAACTTTTGTCATCAAGGACTGGGTTTGCTGAAATTGGAGACTTTAACTACAGTAGATGTGTTAGATGATACAAGTTTTTACTTGCAAATGAAATGTAAAAAAAAAATTATTTGGGTGGTTCTCTTATTAGACTCCATGTCTGGCTTCTGACACCCATTAACACACTGATACCTACACTTGCTTGAATTTTTGATTCATCTGGTGTGTTGCATTTCCTATCACATTTTTTCCTTATTTTTCCTTAATATTGGTTCTGTTGAAGATCTGAGCTAAGGTTCTTTGCTCTGTTTTTGTTTTGCTTTAATCTTCAATGGTTAACATCTGTACATAAGTACATAAGATTTGCCATACTGGGTCAGACCAAATGTCCATCAATCCAGATCAGAAGTACTTGGCAGGATCCCAAGGGGTAGATAGATTCCATGCTGCTTAGCCCAGGGATAAGAAGTGGACTTCTGCAACTTCACCTTAATAATGGTTTATGGACTTTTCTTCCAGGAACTTGTCCAAACTTTTTTTTACATACAGCTACACTATTAGCTTTCAGCACATCTTCTGGCAACGAATGCCAGAACTTAATTATCCATTATTAAAAAATTATGTCCCTTTATTAGTATTAAAGGTATCCGCTAGTAACTTCATTGTGTGTCCCCTAGTTTTTGTACTCTTTGAAAGACTAAACAACTGATTCGCTTTTACCCATTCCACTTCACTCATTATTTTATAGACGTCTATCATATCTCCTCTCAGACGTCTCTTCGCCTTTCCTCATAGGGGAATTGTTCCATCCCCCTTTATCATTTTGGGCGCCATTCTCTGTACCTTTTCTAATTCTGCTATGCCTTTTTTGAGATGTGGTGACCAGAACTGCACACAATACTCAGATAAGTTCACACCATGGAGTGATACAAATGCATTATGATATTCTCTGTTTTATTCTCCATTTCTTTCCTAATAATTCCTAGCATTCTATTTGCTTTCTTGGCTGCTGCTGCACACTGAGCAGAAGATTTCAACGTATTAGTGATGACATATTATCAAGGAGTCCCTGAAAGGTGACTCCTAATGTGAAATTTTGCATTGTGTAGTCATAATTTTGGTTATTCTTTCCTAAGTACATCACTTTGCACTTGTCCACATTAAATTTCATTTGCCATTTGTATGCCCAGTCTCCCAGTTTTACAAGATCTTCCTGCAGTGTCTTAGAATCCTTCTGTGATTTAACAACTTTGAATAATTTTGTGTCATCAGCAGATTTGATCATCCCACTTGCTCCCATTTCCAGGTCATTTATAAATATATTAAAAAGCAGTAGTCTCAGAACAGATCCTGGGGCACTCCACTATTCATCTTTCTCCACTGGGAAAATTTACCATTTAGCCCTACTGTCTGTTTTCTATCTTTTAACCAATTTGCAGTCCACAATAGGACACTGCCTCCTATTCCACGACTTTTTAAATTCCTAAGAAGTCTCTTATAAGGGACTTTTTCAAATGCTTTCTAGAAATCCAGATACACTATATCAACTGGCTCATCTTTATCCACACATTTATTTACATCCTCAAAAAAATGTAGCAGATTGGTGAGGCAAGACTTCCCTTGGCTAAATCTATGTTGGCTTTCTCCCATTAAATTATTCTTATCTCTATGTTCAGCAATTTTCTTCTTTATGATAGTTTCTACCATTTTGCATGGCACAGAGATCAGACTCACTGGTCTGTAGTTTCATGGATCAGCCCTTGATTCCTTTTCAAAAATTGTACTGGAGAAGCAACTCTAATGTGGCTAAAGCATTTTGTGTTACAAAAACTGAGGCAGACAACATGAATGTAGAATTTGTAGGGCTGAAAAATCTGTAGGGCTGAAAAATCTCAGAAATGAGCTAAAAATATGCCATTTTATTTTTTTTAAATATCAACATTTTCATTAAATTAATAATTTTAGTTTTCTGTGCAGATGAAATCATTAGTTTTATTAAACTCAGTCTAAGCTTCAACATAAAAGAGGCAGTGTGAAGCTATTTTTACATGTTTTTGACCTAGGCATAGAGGGCGCTGTTCATTAATAGGTTTCCTTTATTTTGCATACCTGGCCAAAGTTCTTCCAGAATAAGAAGCAGAATAGAACCCTTTGCAACACCACTAAACTTTAACTGTAATGTGTCCCCTGTTCGGTCACAGATGCTAGGTGGATGCTATGTGTAATACTGAGGAATTTCCAGCAATAGGAGGTTCAGAGAAGTGAGAGCTTAGGTGATGAGTGAAAGGAGATTCCTTCCCCCAAACGGGATGGATTTGGTGGTGTTATATAGAGGGCTTCCTCGAGCATGGGGAGGAATACAGTTGTGTTTGGAGTTGCTTGTAGAGTTGTTCAAGAGGTGTTCTGCAGTCAGCCTGTGAAGAGATCAGAGTATGGAAAACTGCTGGTTTGATGGAAGAGCAAAGGAATGGACAACCATATAGGAAGATACGGATCCCTCAGCCTATTCTGGGGAAGCCCGCAGCATGAGTTGTGACTAAGGAGAAGATTCCTACTCTTCATTGGAGCCTGAAGGAAGGAAAAGGTCTCAGCAGGAAACAGAGGGAAACGTTTTCAATGGGAGTTTTCTTAAGTGGCATGGGAAGTGAGTAACTAAGCTGAAATTTGTGAAACTGGCGAAGAGGCTATATCTTCTGTGCTTTTTCTGTGCCCTGGGAATTGTTTTCTGATTTATTTTTCTGATTCTTTGAACTTTGATTCTAGGACTTTCCAAAAAAATTATTTTTCAGTTTTGGAATAAACCTTCCTGGTGTGGACTGCTGTTTTTGCTATGTGATGCTCCTTGGACCTTATAGATCAATCTATCCCCCACTCATTGAAACCTTATCTGGGGCTGCAGACCAGGAGTTTCCACCCCTGCAGTGCCAAAGGTGACCCCTACAAAGGGGAGGAGGGAAGTCTAACCTAATATGCAATAGTTCAATTTAGAATAAAATTGACCCAAATGTCATATATATTGCAGTAGAATCATCTTATTTATTTATTTAAAAAGCTTATATTAATATATTCTACATCTTCCTAGAAAACTCCATCCAGAGAGGATTACAGGAGCAACAATCACAATAAATATCAATCAGTGTTGCTGAAGCTGGGTTTAATTAGGACAAATGCAAGTTCTTTCCTACTTTATATGAGTGTAAACCCCACCCCCACCCCATCGTGGGGTGCACCGGATTAAGGGGGTCAAACAGTTCCAAGGGCAGCTCCCTAATATCCCGGACCTATCTTCCTCTCACACACTGCCCATACCTCCGGGAATGCCAGGGTTCATCTGGTGTGTGAGGGTGGGGGTGGGATGTGTGAGGTCCAATCTCCTGGGACCCTGGGGCAGTAGTGGGTAATTCAGCCTTAGTCATTTACTCACACCCCAACTCTCTCTTTGGTTGGTAAATACTCACAACAGAAGATCATCTTGGAGGAAAGGCACTCTTGGATAAAGCACAGAGTCAAAGGATAGTGCTGTACTGAAATTTACTTTAACTTAAAAATAAGTAACTGAGCTAGGATCTTGAAAATCATGAACAGCAAAATAAAAATCATAACAAAAGTAATGGTCTCCTTGCCTATAACGCCTCCTCTATTCACTCTTCTTTCTCTTACCAGCCCAGTCTCCAGAATCCCTTCCCCGTGGAGGATGAGAGAAGTCTCTTCAGCAATCAACAAGAGGCAAAGGGGCAGGATGGAAAACAAAAACCCCTGTTCCAATAACGAAATGTCTCTGTAATGATCTTCAAGAGTCCTTACAAAGAGCAGCAGCCTTTACCCACTGTTTACTGGCCAATGAGTAAACCAGCCAACTTCCAATTACTACAGCAAGGTGCTACTGGCCTTACTGCAAAACTGGTCACACAAATCTCTTCAGTCACTATTTTCATTTCCAGCGTCTATGCCTTGCTGTTTACTGGATGCAGAGCAACTCGTTCTTCTAGAGAGAGGATAGTTCACCCTCCTAGTAGAGCACAGAGCAAAAATATCCCCAGTACTCCTCCACAAACTTCTTCCAAAAGCTCCCAACTCTCACACACTTCTCGATCAATCCACCATAGATCCGAAAAACTCTTTGCACATGCTCAGGGGGCAATTTATACCCTTAAGACCCATACCAAAAAAAGGAAGGACAAAAGCAGGGGGAGGCCCCCAAAACTGCAAAAACCTTTCTATAGATGGAAAAACTCAGGGACACTACTAGGGCAGATGCAAGGCCCTTCTACATCAGATATTGCATCTCTCACTTTTTAGGTTAGTTAGAAGAGAGGTGACATGCTCAACAATACAAGGGATGATGCATTGATGTGATAGCTGGTTGCTCACTTGGTGACAGGATGTTGTGAGAACCAACTTCAGATACCTTAGAAGGAGTTTAATAAAAGAAAGGGGGCAATATCATTAGGGAGGGTAATTTTGAACAGCATGCGTAAGTCAGCACATGCATGCATAGAAATGACCCCCCCAAAGTTATGCCTGTATTTATATGGCAGGAGCATATGGCAGGAGCATACAGTTTATTATATAAAATACTGTGTCTCTCTGCCCCCAAAATACATACATATGTGTCAATATACACACATTTAAAACATTTTTTGCATATTTTCTATACTAATTAGATGAAAGGGTTGCTTCACTCCCTTACCAATAGTTCTGCCCTAGACCAGCTATACAGAAAGGGGTTTTGTGTATCTAAGACCATCCCTGGTATTTTCCCCACCCTGTGTGCTGGGATTGGTCAGGCTCCCCCTGTATAAGCTGGGTTGAGCATGTTTAAGGTGTGGTTGGATGTAGTTTACTTTTCGGGAATGGGAAGTTTGAATTTGTGGTTCCCCAATTTCAGGCCCCTCAGCCTAAAGGAAGGACTTTCCCTGCTGTCTAGTTGCCTTGACAGATCTAGAGGAGGGACTGTCCAGTTGAGAAGAAGAGAAGATTTTTATCTTTTATGAGAGTTGGTTTTTTTCTTCACCTACTCCCTGCTGAGGAAGTGAAACACCCCTGCCTGAGGTGATTGGGAAGGGAGCTGGATTGGTCGTGCATCAGTGAATAGTAGGGACTGTGGTTTTCTTTTACCTTGGACAGGAGGGAGTTTCTTCCCTCACCACCACCTTCCTATCTACTTTGGAGTGGATATTTTTCTCTCTCTCCCATTACTGGGAAGGGACAGTGACACAGAGACTGAAGATAAAGAAAGAATTTGTGACACTCAAGGTTTTCATTCTTCTTTGTATTCTTATGATTTCTGCCATTTTGGCTTGGATCCTATTGGAACACCAATCCCAGTGTTCTACTGCCTCTGTTCAAGACAAAACAAGAGTGAGTGTCTCAACCTAATCACCTAGAGTCCCGGTGGCTTGTCCTCCTCTCCGGGAGGAACTCTGGCACCCCAGTGGCTATCTGTGCATGACTGTGTAGAAAAACGAGAGGTCCTGGACATTGAGATTGGCCCTGTGGACTGTGAGGCTCTAAACCAATGTGTGTGTGTGTGGGGGGGGGGTATTACATTTATGTAAGTAAACATATGCATGTACTCCGCTTATGAAAATACTTGTGCATATACTTTTATTCACCAGTTTGCGCCCATCACTGGTTCACTCACACTTCTACCAGTCCATCCTGACCACCCACCTAAAAACTGCAGATAAAAGCAAGTGAAATTTAATTTCCATGCCTCAGTTAGCAGATGTGAAAGTATGCACATAAGGAGGTAGTTTTAAAAAGAGTTACAGCGCATATGTCATAGCAATTTTCAAAACCATTTACGCGTGTAAAGTGCACTTTCACATGTATATGCTAAGAACAATTCAATGGTATATATTGTAGCAATTTTCAAAAGCCCACTTCCATGGGTAAAGTGCATTTACATGTGTAAACCCCAATTTTAAATGTGTAAATGCTTTCTAAAATCAGGCCCCAGTGTGGTATTGTATGCGCGATTGCTGCTTACAAAATACTAACTTGAGCTCCGGAATACATTAAACTGCCTCCTTATTTTGTTTACTTAAAGGTGACAGTGCTATTAGCAAGAATGGGATGGAGGCTGTTCTAATAAACTTAGCAATTGTTTTTCTCCAAGCCATTGACTTAAGTTCCAAGACACTGCCTGAAGTGACGTGTGGCGCCTGCTAAATTATGCCCTTTAGCTGAAAGAGAAGGAAAGTGGACTGGGTGCTTTAGTAATCTGGAAGTATGGGAAACACAAAAAAAGTGTAATGTAGTTAATGCTCAAAAGTATCAGAACACTTTCTTGTGTTTTTAGGTTTCTAATATAAAGATTTGTTTACAGAATGCCAGCAGATGTCAGTATATGCAACGATTAAAACCAAGTACTTGAGCTCTGAGAGCCCTGTACTGCGCTGAGAGACTAATATTCTTCTAATGAAACTTTGTAATGGCTAAATTGTTAAGCGCCCTTTAGGGGCTCGTTTAAGTGCTTAGCACTCATCAGTGTATGCGCTAACTACAGCGGGTGTATAACACACTGAAAGGTCAGGTTTGTGTAGGACTGAGTGGAAAATACATTTGTGTGGAGGTAAAAACGTAGGTACCCCGAAGCAAACGGCGCAGAGAATTTATAATTCAGGAAGCAGTCATCTCGCCATCCCTTGGCTTCTTGAGAATTACGGACCTAGGAAATAATCCCCTTCTACCTTCTTCGCCTGGAGACTTACAATAAATGTGAGCAATTTAGAAGTTGGGTTACTAGAGAGCACCAAGCTGTTAAGAGCAGGTTGAGCCAACGTTGGCTTCTTTCCTTCCACCCCCATTGCATGCAGGGACCTAGAAGCCCTGTTTACCCTAGGGAATTTAGGGCAATATGCCTAGAAATAGAACGCAGGTTGCTCTCTGATGATCAACCCACGTCTCTCTGTAACAATAGCCGTATTTTTCATTGCAAATTTAGGCCTGGATTTTCTAATATCGCAGTGGTTTGTGAATCCCGTGGTGGGGAGGGCGAAGCGTGGGGGGGGGAGTGGGCCTGCGAAAGCTGGCAGCGATCGCACCACCGCGGTGTTATCACTGCCGGCGTTCGTACCCAATAGCGCCACCGTGAAAGGTGATGCAATTGGGTGCGCTACTGGCGGCGATAACAGGTCTTACCTTATCGCTGCCAGCGAAGTTTCTGCCGTGTCTGCCCCGACGCTGCTCCGACTCCTCCTGATCCGGCCCCACCACTCCGACTCCTCCTCTTCCGGCTCCGACACCGCCCCGACTCCGCCCCTATCTAGCTATTGCACACATGTGATAGGGATAGAAAATGACCACCTTAGATCCTCTTTTTGGAAATTTTCTTTTTTATTATACTGTTCTCTGGATTTCAAAGGTGTAAGTAAAAGTCTGTGATACTGAAAAATTAGAAATATCCCTATAAAATGGATTCCCCAGGGAAAAAAAATCTACGAACTGATTATCAACTGTTTCTGATAATGGAGTTTCCATTGTGGTTCATCTTATAGGATTTAGGGCATAGACTCTGCACCATTTTAATAAATAAATTTTAATAACCCTCTTCTGAGCTGCCTTGAACACAATATTCCAGATGAGGTTTCACTAATGATTTCTACGCAGGCATCGCTTCCTCAAGTTTGCTGGTTAAAACTCTCTCTATATGTCTTAACTTTCCTCTGGCTTTCTTTTATTTTGATGACCCAGCATTTTCCTCCTGCTCTGTTGCCAGCTCATTCAGAACCAGGACTGGAATCTTGGTGCTAAGAACCTTCATTTGCAAGTACCTGGCAAGGTACAGCACTTACACTTGAGCCAGTATCTTGTCACATTTTTTTTGCCACCTTGAGACCAGTAAATATGATCCCTCCAAAATGGTTCTTGTTTGGTGCACATTAGTACTTCACTCACATCGCATAATTCTCTTTCAGATTTCTGTACCCTAAAAAGTGAATTTTAAAAGCCTGATGTGTCCATTAGGGATTCGCGCACTAGTCAGGCCACCGAGATGTGCATGTATCTCTGGCAGCACGCACATCTCACATGAATTGAAAAAGAGGCGGAGTCTTGGCAGGGCATGGGCATTTCAGGGCGGGGCCAAGAGATGTGCATGCAAATACTTACATGCTGGGTCACCCTGCCAGGTCAAGTGCTGCTTATGTTTTCTTCTGCTATGGAGGAGGTGTAAGTTAAAAAAACTAGCCATCCATGAGGGGGTTTAAGGGTCTGGGGTAACTGAGGGAAGTGTAGGCTATTAAACTAGGGGGTTTGAAAATGCCAATAAAATGTTTATACATAAACTAGGAGGTTTGGAGGACTGAGCTCTTAACTGGGCGAATTGGTAGATGAACTAGTGAAACTGACAATGACGTGGGCACATGCCCTTTTAAAATCCCCTGACTTATGCGGTAGAAGCAGGATTTTTGCACCTATTTGCACGCCTGTTTAAAATTAAGCGCACATGTGTGCGTGCCCAGGCTATTTTATAGCATGCGTGCATATGTGCACGCAAGTTATAAAATGGCTACATTCACGGGTGCATGCTGGCGCACACGCACTAATGTGTGCCCGCTCACTGTTTTGAAATTTGCCATCCCTGTGCAGAAATTTGCACTTTTTAAATCTTAAGTGCTATATTATTAATCACTTATCAAACTTAGTCAAATTATTCATCATATCTGGGGGGAGAGTGAAAGAGTCAAACCACCATCAGAGGAGGACCTTGTAAGAGCTGTGGACTTCATCTCCATTCCCTTCAGTAGTATCTGGGCTAATAGACAATCATCTCAGCTTATTGAGGGCATGAGTGGAGAAGCCTCATTTAGTTACGGGACCTCCCTAAGCCCAGGCCAAAATCTTCCACCACCACAACCTACAGGTCAGTCTACCCAACCTACTGTTGGGTACATCTTCCTGGAGTAAGTCAGGAAGGGGAAGGAGAGATTATCCAGCATTCTGTTTCAGCTTCTCTGGATAATATCAAAGAACCCTTCCAGGTGACATCAATGCATGTTTGGGGAACTGTGGCTAAGATGGATAAAACATTAACAATTCAGTCCAGCAGTTTTCAAAATATATGGGAGACACTAAAGTTAAATTTGAAAACTGTGAGGGCTGTATTACTCTCTTGAGGCAACCTCAATTACTCTAGCTAATCAAGTTTCTACAGTGCAGGCATCTGGTTCTTCCTTTATCAAGGGTTGTTTTCTTTTGCATAATCACATAAAGGCTCTAGAGAATGTTTAGAGGGTAAAAAATCTAAGTTTTCTTAATTTTCCCATTGAAAAATTGTTGTCACCTCTTGAATTGTTTAAAAACTATATTCACGAGGCTTTAGGCAACCTCTCTGATATGTAGATATGGATATTCTAACAGTAGATAGCCCAAATGTATCTATTTTTCTAGAAGCCTCTATAGATGATATTCTTCTGAGTGTCACTTGATTGTTCTCATTCTGTGCTAAGAAGGATAAGGATTGGGTCTTTCAAAAGTATTTTTCTTGAAAAGATGTTTTTTTTTTTGTGGTAAGAGGATTCAAATTTTCCCAGACGAAGCTAGATCTACACAAGACATGAGGAAGCAGTTTCTTCTGTTACGACAGAACATTCTTTGTTTAGGAGGAACCTATCTCAAGTTTCCTTGTAAATGTTTGATTGAATTTCAAAAGAATACATTTATAATTATGAATCTGTACATCTTGAAACTTTTATTTCTGATAAAAGTAGTATCTTTTTCTGAGCAGGAATGGTGATGTTTAGTAATTAGATTTATAGAGATATTTATTCTAGATTTTCTCTTTAGATTTTCTTTTTGTCTTTTTGTTTCCTCCCTCATGGTTTCCTTATTTACTAATGGACTATGAGGGAAGTATGGAGAACTATTTTAATTGATTATTGATCACTATGCATTGGACATTTATTTTTTATTTATTTGAGTTTTTTTCTATACCGGCATGTTTCTTTTTGTTCCTTTTTCCAAATTGGGGTCGATACTGTAACGTGCGGTTGAGGATTTCCCGTCTGTAACGAGCTGGGAGCACACAATTCGGACGCGTAAGGCGATCCAGCGATACAGTCTCCAGTTTCACGCGTCCTTAGCGCTTCTTAAAACAGACGCATAACCCTTTCCGCACACAGCATGTATATGATATGTAAATGAACGAATTAGCTGTATAATGAAGGAATTAGCTATTCCCCTCCGATACTGTGACGCGCGCTCAGATTATCTCCTTTGTAACCCGCTATTTTGCCGCGTCCTTAACCTGTTAGTTTACCGCCACCCTCTACTTGGTGTTAGTGTGGTGTTAGAAAATTAAAACGGGAATAAAGTGTAAAAAATGGGGGCGATTTCGGCGCTCAAGGCCCCGTCCGGTCTCCGGTGCAGCCCCAGTCCTGTCCCCTCCTCCTGAAGCAAAAAAAAAAAAAAACCGAAAAAGTAGCAAGGTTCGGGCCTGCTACGGTAGTCCCTTCTCCCTTCTCCCCTCCTCCCGATTTCGGTGCTCAAGGCGGCCGGGTGGGCGTGCATTCATCCAGGCAGAGGGAGCCGGCGGCAAAAGCAGCCTCCGGCTCCCTCTGCCTGGATGAATGCACGGCCCCCGCCGGCAGTGAATGAATGCCCGTGCGATTTTGGCGCTCATGCCTTGAGCGCCGAAATCGCACGGGCATTGTTTCTGTTTATCCCAGTCTAATCGATTGCCCATTCAGGAGCCAAAGTTATTTTCATTATGACTAGGGTTCAGTGGTCTTTTTCTGATTTAAAAAAAAAAAAAAAAAAGGCTGGAGATCAACTTATTTGTTAGAAAGAGGTTTTCCTATAATTTGATGCATGAATGAATGCCCGTGCGATTTCGGCGCTCAAGGCATGAGTGCCGAAATCGCACGGGCATTCATTCACTGCCGGCGGGGGCCGTGCATTCATCCAGGCAGAGGGAGCCGGAGGCTGCTTTCGCCGCCGGCTCCCTCTGCCTTGAGCCG
Source organism: Rhinatrema bivittatum (assembly GCF_901001135.1). Lineage (NCBI taxonomy): Eukaryota > Metazoa > Chordata > Amphibia > Gymnophiona > Rhinatrematidae > Rhinatrema > Rhinatrema bivittatum. Next base: position 715,714,750 of record NC_042616.1, read on the forward strand.
GCTCCTCTCATGCCTTGGCGCCGAAATCGCACGGGCATTCATTCACTGACGGCGGGGGCCGTGCATTCATCCAGGCAGAGGGAGCCGGAGGCCGCTTTCGCCGCCGGCTCCCTCTGCCTGGATGAATGCACGGCCCCCGCCGTCAGTGAATGAATGCCCGTGCGATTTCGGCGCTCAAGGCGTGACGTCACGTCATGTGACTGCCTTGAGCGCCGAAATCGCACGGGCATTCATTCACTGCCGGCGGGGGCCGTGCATTCATCCAGGCAGAGGGAGCCGGCCGCTTTCGCCGCCGGCTCCCTCTGCCTGGATGAATGCACGCCCACCCGGCCGCCTTGAGCGCCGAAATCAGGAGGAGAGGAGAAGGGAGAAGGGACTATCGTAGCAGGCCCGAGCCTTGCTACTTTTTTGGGTTTTTTTTTGCCTCGGGAGGAGGAGACAGACTGGGGCTGCACCGGAGACCGGACGGGGCCAGGGCAGGTGAGCGGGGGCTGGGGGAAAGTTTGCCGAGCATCGGGGAACATAACTGTCCACTTCCTGGTACCTGTCATTTCAAATGTCATTTGAAATGACAGATACCAGCGCGGCCGTGAAGCGTTAGGCCCGCGAACCCAGGATACTGTATAGGCGCTCTATACAGTAAAATGGGTTGCGCGGGCCTAACGCTTGCCTAAGGCTTCGCAGCTGCGGCATGCATTTGCATGCAATTAGAAGAGAGTATCGAGCGCTAGGTGAAGAGAACTGTGCTTGCGGGGAACGAGGGTGCGCCTGGCAATGCCGCACTCTTTCTACCGCGGCCTTAGAGTATCGACCTGTATCTGAAAAAATATGCAGTAACTTATTCCTCGTATCTTCCACGCTATCTGGAGTATCCACTTTGTTATCTGCAAAAAGATAAAACTTTACTTTTAGCCCCCCCTGTAATATCATATCTGAAAATATTGCTTAGACACTCCCCTGATAATTCCCTTATCCTTGGCATGGTCTCCATGTTCCATTAGAATACTACTGTCTGCTGCCTATTACACAACCAGTTTAGCACTTTTCTGCTGACCCAACAGCTCACAAAATAGGAAACTGCAAGAAAGCAAGAAATATATTTTTAGGATTCAGACGTTCCTTTATGAACAATAAAACCCCTTAAGCCTGATGGGGTGAATGAGACTTGCATCATTTTATTATACAGAGATTCATAATGCTTAGGGATTTCATTAGGAATTAAAGAATGGCCTAATCCTAGAGGTATATATACAGATTAAGACAAGGATAAGAGCTATGATTCATTCTCTCTTTCTTTCTGTTAAACAACTTTCATCTTGATTGTGAAGCAGACCAGTTTCGTGATCCAATTTTATGCTACATAACAAATCATCAAAGTTGAACTGAACCATCTCTAATGAGAATGGACAATGCAACACCTTTGAATAATTAGCACTAATCTTGTTCCCACAGATATGCACCACAAATTACACTGTGATTTACTGTCAATATTTTAGCAAGCTAGGAATTAGTTTCTACTCTACAGCTGGAATCAATTTTTAATATTTAAAAGGAGAAAGAAAGCAAAATATAAACACACAGATCTGCCTGTTTTAGATTGTGTGTTTGCCAAACCATTACTGTTTAGAACTAAACACAGGATGCCAACTGGCACATCCCTTTTTTACTATAAAATACTAAAACATCTGGGTAATCTATGTATAAGGTCTATTGCAAAACAATGGATAAACTTAACACAAAGTTCAATGAAAAGACTGGGTTACACTATACTGAGCTTTATCTCATGGAATCTATATGAGAAGGAAGTCTTGTATCAAAACAAAACTGAACATTTAATTTATTAGAATCAAGCAAAAACTGCTTTGAGAGCAAAGACTAAATAAAGGAATCCAGCAATCAATTAAACTGCACACAAAATTCAACTACTATATTAGTAATCTCAAAGTGTGATAGATAAGCTTCAATTAGAAGTTAATTTCTTTACAAAATATCTAAGAACATATACCAGAGGGAACTCCAATGTATTAGAAGGTGAGAGTAACGTCAGGTAGAAATGTTCCCTTTGATAGTAGAGTACTCAATTAAATGTTATGGGGGGTAGGGGCATGTCCTTCTGCCTTGAAACATACTGCAAAGTATGAGTGGTCATTTGCACCTGCCTACCCGAGGGTACATTTTTGCTGGAAAGTTCTGACAAAGATTTGAAAATGCCATTTACGCATGTACCTTCCCCCTGACCTAAACATGCCCCCTCTCAATGCGACTAATAATGGGCCGGATTTTAAAAAGGTTACACGCGCTGGGCCTATTTTAAAAAGGCCCGGTGACGTGTAAAGCCCTGGGACGTGTGGAAGTCCCGGGGCTTGCAAAAAGGGGTAGGGAGGGGGCGGGGCATGGACGGTCCAGGGTGTGGTGGGGCGGGGGTCAGGCTCCCGGTACAGGGCCATATTTGCTGCTGTGCCAGGGATCGCGCGCCAGCAGTTGGCTGGCGTGCGCAACTTGCACCTGCCCGGAGGCAGGCGCAAAAGGTAAAACAACATTTTTGAGGGGGGTTAGAGTAGGGCTGGGGGGGGGAAAGGTTAGAGGAAGGGGTGGGAAGGTCAGGTTAGGGGGAACGGGGGAAGGCAGCACGGCTCGGCGCGTGCAAGGTACACAATTGTGCCCCCCCCTTGTGCGCGCTGACCCCTGATTTTATCACTTACCTTGCCTGCGAGCGCAAGTTATAAAACCAGGTGTACAAGTGCGCGAGCCGGGTAGTGCATGCACATGTACGCCCGTGCGCAACCTTTTAAAATCTACCCCATTATGTGCATGGTGGAACCATGCGCAAACTTATAGCCACATTGAGAGAGGATAATTTTTACATAGCCGATTAACATGGGTAAAAACATGTTTTGTTTTTTTTCTCCGTGTAAATTATTTTGGAAATTGACCTTTTCATGTAACAAATGTGGGAGATTACTTTTCTTATGGAATCCACACAAAAGAGAAACCCTTTATTTATTTATACCAAACTTATATTCCGCATCGCCAAATACTTAAAGCCAGGAATGTGACAGGTAGTTAAATTTGATATGTTTGGATGAAAAAGATTTTTCATTTTGTATTTCCTGTAAACCCTTATATAGCATATAAGGATTTACTTCAAATACAAAATGCTGGGGAGGAGTCAGTTTTCATGGTACATGTGGGCACCAATGACATAGGAAAATATGGGAGGGAGGTTCTGGAAGCTAAATTTAGGCTTTTAGGTAGAAAGCTGAAATCCAGAACCTCCAGGGTAGCATTCTCTGTTCTATATGCAGGTCCCCAGAGGCAGGCAGAGCTCCAGCATCTCAATGAGTGGATGAAACAATGGTGCAGGGAAGAGGGAGTCAGTTTTGTAAGGAGCTGGGCAACCTTTTGAGGAAGGGATGGGTGTCTTTTCTGAAAGTATGGGCTCCACCTTAACCAGAGTGGAACCAGACTGCTGGTGCTAACTTTTAAAAAAGAGATAAAGCAGCCTTTAAACTAGAACATGGGGGAAAGCCTATAGACACTCAGCAGTGCATGGTTGGTGGGAGGTAGCTTCAAAGGACACTAATGAAACAGGAGAGTTAGGGCATCCCATCAGAGAGGTTCCAATAAAAGCAAAGAATCAACTGAGCTAAAGGATTCCAAATTATCCCTCTCAACTGAAGAGCAGGTTGTTAATACAAACAAAAAACACACAGGAGTCTAAGAAGTAAAATGGGAGAGTTAGAGTATATAGTAGTGAATGATGATATAGATTAAACTGGCATCTCAGAGACCTGGTGGAAGGAGGATAACCAATGGGTCAGTTCTATACCAGGGTAAAAATTATGTGCAATAATAGGGAGGATCAACTTGGTGGGGGGAGATGGCACTTTATGTCAGGGAGAACATAGAATACAACAGGATAAAGAACATACAAAAGACTTAATTTATTTATTTATTTATTTATTTATTTAAGATTTTTATATACCGCATTCGTGATACAATCACATCATGCCGGTTTACATAAAAAAAAGGGGTGTACAATGAACAATTGAGTAACTTATTGGTGAGGAAGTAAGCAGTTACAAATAACAGGGGAAATAAAACTGGGAGAAGAGAAAAAAGGATAGGATAACATTAGATAACGATAAAGATATTTACATTAGCTAAACATTAGCTGTAGATATTTACATAAAGAAGGGGTAGGACTGGCTGTATGATGTATAGATTGATGGTATGAGAATTAGTTAGTGTCTGGGAATGCTTGTTTAAACAGCCAGGTCTTAATGCACAGTAAAATCTTTATGGGTAGAAATCCCATATGTGTTGAGTATAGTGATAGGAGTATACTACCCTCCACGTGGACAAAATGATGAGGGGGACGATGAAATGCTAAGAGAAATCATGAAGCTAACTAATTTGGCAGTGCAATAATAAAGGGAGATTTCAATTGCCCTAATATTCGGTGGGCAAATGTAACATCAGGACATGCTAGAGAGGTAAAATTCCTGGATGGAATAAATGAGTGGTTCATTGAGAAATTGGTTCAGGAACTTATGAGAGAGGGAGCTATTTTAGATTTAATTCATAATAGAATACAGAATTTGGTGAGAGGTAACAGTGGTGGGGCAACTGGCAGTAGTGATCATAACATGATCAAATTTGAACTAATGGTTAGAATGGAGACAATATGTAAATCTACGGCTCTAACACTAAACTTTCAAAAGGGAAACTTTGATAAAATGAGGAAAATAGTGATAAAAAATCTGAAAGGTCCAGCTGCAAAGGTTGAGAGTGCAGAACAGAATGGACATTATTTAAAAATACAATCTTAGAAGTGCAGTCCAGATGTATTCCACGCATTAAGAAAAGTGGAAGGAAAGCCAACTGATTACCAGCATGGTAAAAGGTGAGATGAAAGAGGCTAATTTAGCTCAAAAAACTTCCTTCAAAAATTGGAAGAAGGATCCTTCTAAAGAAAATAGGAAAAATTATAAGCATTGTGAAGTTAAATGTCCTCCTTCCACCAGGTCTCTGAGATGCCAATTTAGTCTATATCATCATTTATTTATTTATTGTTTTTATACCAACATTTGATCTCAATTGAAAATAAGTTGTCCGTAGAGGCAAAAACTCATAATAAATTTTTTAAAAAAATATAACCAAAGCAGGAAATCTGTGAGGGAGTCGGTTGGACATTAGATGATCGAAGGGTTAAAGGGGTTCTTAGGGAAGACAAGGCCATCACTGAAAGATTAAATGAATTCTTTGCTTCCGTGTTTACTAATGAGGATGTTGGGGAGATACTGATTACTATTGGAATAATTTGCACCACAAATATTTAAAGCTCATTTCACAAAAAACTTTTTATTTTTAGGAGGAAAAGACTTCAGATGCCAAATTCAAGTGAATTCTTACTATCTGGTAGAGAGCAAATTCACAAGTCAGAAAAACCTCTGTTTGTTTATGGTTTGCACCTGCCCTTTCCATTTATCTATTTATTATACCAACATGGATAAATGGAAAGGGTAGGTGCAAATTATTTCAATAGTAATTATCTATTGTACCATTAGCCTCATTACATATAGGGGAGATACTGATGTCAGAGATGGTTTGTAGTAGGCCAGATTGACAAACTGAAGAGTAGCAAATCACCTGGACTGGATAGTGTACACAGCAGGCTTCTGGAAGAATTCAAAAATGAAATTTCAGATCTATTAGTAAATATTTGTAATCTACCATTAAAATCATCCATTATACCTGAAGACTGGAGGGTGGCTAATATAACCCCAGTGAGCCTGAATTCAATGCTGGGGAAAAATAGTAGAAACTATTCCAAAGAACAAAATCACAGAACATATAGAAAACATGGTTTAATGGAACAAAGTCAGCATGGCTTTACCCAAGGCAAGTCTTGCCTCACAAATCTGCTACATATTTTGTAGGGGTTAATAAATATGGATAAAGGTATTTGGATTTTCAGAAGGTGTTTGACAAAGTCCCTCATGAAAGGCTTCTAAGAAAAATAAAAAGTCATAGGATAGGAAGTAATGTCCTTTAATGGATAGCAAACTGGCTAAAGGACAGGAAACAGAGATTAGGATTAAATGGTCAGTTTTCTCAGTGAAAAAAGGTAAACAGTGGAGTGCCTCAGGGATTTGCATGCACTGCCTCCACTATATGCAAATAGATCTCATGCATATTCATTGTGAATATCCTGAAAACCTGACCTGTTTGTGTCTCTTGAGGACCAGAGTTGGTCACCCCTGACTTAGGGAATAGCCTCTGCTATTGCCAGCATTAGTAGCTTGGGATCTGTTTAATGTTTGGGTACTTGCCAGGTACTTGTATTCTGGATTGGCCACTGTTAGAAACAGGATGCTGGGCTTGATGGACCCCCTTATTGACCCAGTATGTCATCTTCTTATGTTTAAAGGGAATAAATAAAAAAGCTTGGGGGTAACATGCCCAGAGCGGCAGTTACTACCCTTAACAGAAACATGGGGGTGACCTGCATAGAGCGGCAGTTACTACCTTGGGAAGCTTGCTGGGCAGACTAGATGGACCATTTTAATCTTTTCTACCATCATTACTATGTTAAAAATTATGAATTATGTAATTGTGAACACATATGCATCCTTCATTGTTTGGTTTGCTCAAGTATTGCTTAGGTGTTGTAGACTCTTGCTTTAATTTTTTTTAAATCTTTATTAAGTTTGACAATTTGCATCAAGCATTATTTTGAAAAAGAAAAATCAATGTGTTTTACCAACAAAATTTCTGCCAAGGACAGAGAAGAGATTTTAAAAAGTAAGAAAAAACAAAACAAAACCCAGAGCAAAAGAGAAATAAATCTAGCAAAACATGTTTACAACAGACCTCACTATGGGGTTCCAAGATTCCAGAAATTACTGAGCATAACAAATCTCTTTAATATAGAAAAAAAGGAAGAAAAATAAAAAATAGGAAAAACAGGCATTCAAGTGACATTCCTTTACTAGCTGTAATCAACCATAAGCTCATGACCTCAGTCAACTCCTGCTTTAGCCAATTGTTACTCCGGCTGCTGTTTCTTAGGGACTGGAAATATTGTCTAAAAGGTTTTGCAGCTGAGCTACATCATATAAAAAAATTATATTATCTTGATATCTAATAACATAAAAAGTGAAAATGCCACATCAGTGTCACGGCACCCACTCCCCCTGTCGCTTAGACAAAAATATGTTAGGGTAGATTTTAAAAGGTGCACGCACTACCCAGCGCGCACACATGTGCGCCCAATTTTATAACATGCGCGTGCAGGTGCACATGTTATAAAATAAGGGGTTGGCGTGCGCATGGGGGTGCACAATTGTGCACCTTGTATGCACCGAGCCGCACTGCCTTCCCCCATTCCCTTCCCCCTAGCCTGAACTTACCACCCCTTCCCCTAACCTTTCCCTCCCCAGCCCTACTCTAATCCTCCCTGACCTTTGTCTTACCTTTTGTGCCTGACTTTGGGCAGGTGCAAGTTGCGTGCGCCGGCAGCCTGCAAATGGCCGCTCTGTCGGAGGCCTCTGGTCCCGCCCCCGCCCCCGCCCCGTCCCCAGACTGCCCCCGATCCACCCCTTTAGTAAAGCCCCGGGACTAACACGCGTCACTGGGCCTTTTGAAAATAGGCCTGGCGTGCGTAACCTTTTTAAAATCTGGCCCTTTATGTTTTTGCTGAGATTCGCTAGACTATGCGGGGAAACAAATAGTGTATGACCAAAATCGATCATATTTTTGTTCACTCACTCTGATTGTATTGATTGTTAATGCTTTTTAAACACACCTTTGTGAATGTGGGTGATACCCTCTTTTGGCCCCAAGGGGTAATGTAATGAAACACACATCGGTGCTTAGACCTTTCCAATCTCCTCTATGAGATTCCAAAAGTCCCATGGAGAAGGAATAAATAGATTTTTAAAACATTTTTATTTTAACTCTATTATTCTGCTGTACTCTTCTTTTTACATCTTTTTTATCAGGCTGTACAGATTTTCGAAGTACACCCAAAAGTTACAAGTTACAGAGAAAATGCCTGTCAAAGAAACAGAGTTGTGACCATTACATTAGGAAAAAAAATCTCAAGCAGTAAAATACATAGTTATGTAATAGGCTTGATTAAATGAGGTCCATTGGGTCCAAATTTCTTTTGGTTGCTTAAAAGTTCTCAGTGGATGCTGTAATCAAACTGCCTGTATTTCAGCAAACCTTATGGGTAGTGCCCCCAGAATGCTCTTGAAGATGTGTGGGTATAAATATCTATATCATTGACACATACTGGTAATTTTACTCATGTTTATTTAGAGTGAGTAATCTTTTTTTTTTTTTAAGTCCTTGTATATGAGTAAATCAGTGCTTTACCCACAGAACTGGCTTTGATTATTGCCCTCTGTGTATGCTAATCCAGAGGAAGCCAGAAATCCAGCTGTGCGCCTATAGTCAATTCTGCAGCATAGCAAGTGGCTTAGCCATGGGTGGGCCTGGGTGGGCAGCTGCCCACCCAATTTAGACCTAGGCCCACCCAACTGGCACCAGAACTGCAAGGCTGTCGCGGGATCCCATCCCCACGACAGTGAAGAGGAGGACCCAGGCATGGCGCCCCATCACGGCACACATGGGGAAGCGGTCCTGCAGCCATATGGTCGACCAATCTTCCTGTTTGTGGGGGGGTGAGCGGAAGCACCGTGCACAGCTTCCGCTTCCTCCCCCAGCAGGAAGATCGGTCGGCCGAACGGCCCGAAGATAGCAGGAGGCCGGTGGCAGCAGGAGAGGCCAACCGATCTTCCTGCTCTGGGGGGGAGGAAGCGGAAACTGTGCACAGGCTTGAATGTGTATGTGTGGATGAGAATGGGAGCCTTGGTGTGTGTGTGGGGGTGAAAATCGGAGCATGGGTGTGTATGGGAGTGAGAATGGAGTCTTGAATGTGTGTGGGTGAGAATGGAAGCTTGAATATGGGAGTCTGGGTTTGTATGTGTGGGTGAGAATGGGTGCTTGGATGTGCGTCTGTGTGTGCATAAGAATATAAGCCTGGGGAGGGGTGAGAAAGTGAGAGCTTGTATGTGTGTCTGCAGAGAATGTGAGCTTGGGGCGGGGGAAGAGCATATGAGAGTGAGAGCTTGAGTGTGTGAGGGAGTCTGTGAGAGAAAGTGTGTGTGTGTGTGTGTGTGGAAGGGAAGAAGACAATAGTAGAAGAAAGACACTGAAAAGGAATTAGGAAATGAGCGACAAGGGAAAAAATGGGAAAAAGAGACCAGGACCAACTAATTAAAAAAATACAAAGATCAGACAACAAAGGTAAAAAAAAAACCAAAAAACATATATATATATATATATATATATATATATATATTTTTTGAGATGTTAGCAATTTAAATATGTCATCTTTAGGAATGTGCATTTCTTATATTTTTGAAGTTTGCTTTTTCTTTATTCCACCGTTCAGACATTTTAGTTTCTCAGGCTTTGTATTTTGGCTTTATCTGCATGTTTCTGTTTCTAATTTATAGTCTTTTATTTCTATATTAGGTAAGGGTCGGTCTCAGTTTGCCTGTGTGCGACAGAAATGCAGTATTTCTAGCATATAGTTTCTCTGTAGTAGTAGTCCAGCTTGTTCTGTTATTCCAGTAGGTGATGTATTAATGTTCTAGGGCCTGGTGTAGTATTTGCATTGCTGCTTTTTCATAAGGTTGCTGTTTGAATCCTGAGAGTCAGTGCTGTGACTGTATGGCAAGGTTCTAGATGCCTCTTTCTTTGCAAGAGTTTGTGTTACTTCCTCTTACTCTTAATTCACCTTTGGATGAAGGATCCCTTATAGAATAGCAGGAAACACCTCCTCTCTTCCCCATTCTTACTGGATGATTTATCAAGCCGCATTAGTGCTCTGACACACGTTAGATCGCATATATCACACGATATACATGATATCTCCCCACCCAGATACCCTCCCCTATTATAATGACCTTCTTTGCATGTGATTTCCATGCATGAATAATGAAATGCATGCAAAGAGAGTTATTACTAGTCAATTTTATGTAAATATTTTTTCACAGCCAACTGAGATAGTGTTCAGCCATGATAAAATATCTGCACCTATTTGAAATGCGTTAGATGTGCAGTGGGAGGCTCAGGACCCTGATGTGGCAGGAGAAATAAAATAGCTGCAAACGGGGAGGTTGAGAGGGGTTTGGTGTTGACCCCAGTCTAAACTCGGCCCAGAAACCCTGAAAATGTAATAAAGTAAAATAAATAAGCACACGGTGACAGCCAGGCCCCCCTTCCCCCTCCCCAAAGCACACAAGTGAAATGTGGCCCCAGCTCATGCTACTAATGCCCCCAAAGCCACAACCTCAACCCCTCTATCCCCCTGCCACCCTCTGAAGTCCATACATTAAACCTCCCATCCCCTGCTCCTGAAGCCCATTGAGCAAAGCCCCCAGCCTCCCCAAAATAAAAGGTGCTGGATCCTCTCCCCACCACCAATCCCCAGACCTTACCCCAGTCGCATGGCTGGGGAAAGTCAGGTTAGCGCATTTTGGAAAATGATGCCAACCCGGCTGAGTGCAAGGGTGCACCAGACCCCTATGCAGGATCCCTTTCAAGGTGCAGAGGCAGTGGGTGTGGTCCAGCACCTTTTTTTGGGGGGTGGGGGTTTGCTCAGTGGACTTCAGGGGGCTGGGGGTAGGGAATTTGATGTATTGACTTCAGGGATGGGGGTTTGCTCAATTGACTTTGGGGGTGACGGGGTGGGGGTTTGATGCATTGACTTGGGGTGGCAGGGGTGGGGGAGCTTGAGGTTGTGACTTGGGGGTGGGGTGTATTGGTATCGAGGGTTGGTGCCACATTTTACTTGTGTGCTTTGGGGAGGAGGGAAAGGGAGCCAGGGCTGTCTCTGTGCGGTTCTTTCTTTTTTTTACTTTGTAACAATTTGGACATGTCGGGGCTGCCTCGATTGGTGACCCTGGGCTGAGAAGGGACTCAGCACTGAGCCTTGCTCAACATCCCTGTTTTACAGCTATTTTTTGGTGGGGGGCCAGTGGCCCTTTAAGGTGATGGTAGTCCCATGAGGTTGGGGTTGCCATTGCTTTAAAGGGGCGCTCGCCACCTTCTTTTGTGCAGTATTGTTTGGCTGTGACACAAAGAATGTGCCATTGCAGCAACACCCCCACACCCCCCCCCCCCCCCCCGTGACAGTGGGATCCCTCCTGTGATAAAACATGGCGGTTTAGTGAATCTAAGGGTTAAGTCAGGAAGGGTGATTACAGAATACCTGCATTTTTACATAGTATTCAGTAGGGATGTGAATCATTTTTCTGATGAATTAAAACATCGTACGATATTTCTTAATTCGTCAAAAATTCGTGAAAAATGAGAAACGATCGCATTTCCCCCAAATTTTCGTCAAAAATCGTTTTTCGGCTTAGTGCACGCTACGCGCACTAACAAAAACCGGTTTTGTTACTTTTTGTTATTTTTTGCTATTTTTGTTAGTGCGCACTAACGGAGGTTTGCGCGCACTAATCCGAAAAAATGATTTTTCACTAAAAAAAAATGCCGATCCGCGGGAAACCGAGATTTTCCCGCGGCCAGACGAACCCAATAGCAGAAACGGTGGGGCACCCGATTCACATCCCTAGTATTCAGCACCACCATGAGGACAATTAACATTTTAAAGGGCTCAGGTCTGACTGGCTGGCTTAAGCATGGAAAATTGCATGGTGTATGTAAGGAAAAGTGGCTAGTGTTCTGTGGACGTTATCCCCTCCCCATAAAACTTCTTGAACCAAAAGGCAAAACTCATAAAAATGGCTTACAACAGACTCTAGAAAACAGTCGCCACTGTCCACATGCTGGATGTGAGATGGAACAGCAGGTCTTCTCTCTTCCTATCCTGGATATCCAGAGGTGGAAGGCCTAGCCCACCAGTGATAGGGAAATCAGGGGGGAAAAAACCAATTCTTTCTCCTTTGACTGCTAACTGAACATGTCACTCTGAACACTGACACAGTTTGTCCTTGAGCAGGCTGGAACCTACCATTGCAGAAACCCATGCAAGGGTGCAGTAACAAGTGGCTTGCTCCACTTCAATACTCCTCTACCTAGGTCTTTGACTAAAGCCATGTAGTGGAGATCACAAAGGGTTTCTACATATACAGTCTTTATTCTGCATTTGAGCTTCCAAATGGCAGGTGAAATTTAATGTGGACAAGTGCAGGTGATGCATATAGGGAAAAATAACTTGCTGTAGTTACCCAATGTTAGGCTCTATCTTAGGAGTTACTACCTAGGAAAGAGATCTAGGAGTCATAGAAGATAACAGATTGAAATCGTTGGCTCAGAGTGCTGTGGCAGTCAAAAAAGCAAAGAATGTTAGGAATTATTAGGAAGGGAATGGAAAATAAAATGATGGATGTCATAATGCCTTTGTATCTCTCAATGGTGAAACTGCACCATGAATACCATATGCAATTCCAGTCGCCACATCTCAAAAAAGATATAGTTGCACTGGAGAAAATGCAGAGAAGGGGAACCAAAATGATAAGTGGCATGGAACGGCTTCCCTATGGGGAAAGGCTAAAGAAGTTAGGGCTGTTTAGTTTGGAGAAGAGACGACTGAGGGGGGGTATGATAGAGGTCTACAAAATCATGAAAAGACTTGAACAGGTTAATGTAAATCAGTTAATTACTTTCTCAGATAACAGAAGGACTAGGGGCCACTCCATGAAGTTAGCAAGTAACTTATTTAAAACAAATCGAAGAAAATTCTTTTTAACTCAGCGCATAGTTAAGCTCTGGAATTCATTGCCAGAGGATGTGGTTACAGCAGTTACTGTAACTAGGTTTAAAAAAGGTTTGGATTTGTTCCTAGAGGAAAACTCCATAAACTACTATTAATCAATAAGCAATAGAAGTTTGAGATCTATTTAATGTTTGGTACTTGCCAGGTACTTGTAACTTGGATTGGCCATTGTTGGAAACATGATGTTGGGCTTGATGGACACTTGTTCTGACCTAGTATGGCATGTCTTATGTTCTTCACTCTCTGCTGTCTTCTCTATGGGGGTAGGGAGTAGCATTCATAGGGCACTAGCTATGGTGCCTAATATGCACCATGCAATTTTCAATGCTAGAGGTTATCCTGCTGACATTACTCATGTCACTTTCATGTCACCGGCCAGCCAGTGCTCCTACCATGTGACAGGGGCCGGCCAATGGCACGGATACCCTGTCACATGGTAAGGGCAAAGGGCCATCGGCGCCATCTTTATGAGTGGCAGCCGATGCCTGAGAACGGGAGATCGCTCCCGGGACCACCACTAGACCACCAGGTAATATTAAAATGTTTTGGGGGGCTCGGGAGGGTGGGGGAAGCTAAGGGGTCATTTTTAAAGGGTCGGGTGGGTTGTTTTTTTTTTTTTATCGGCGCCATTTTTGAGTGGCAGCCAAAATGGCGCCGATGGCCCGAGAGCGGGAGATCGGTCCCCACGCCCCCACTGGACCACCAGGTACTCGTAAAATGTTTTGGGGGGGTTTGGGAGGGTGGGGGAAGGTAAGGGATTAGTTTTATAGAGTCGGGGTGGGTTTAGGGGTTGTTTTGGTATGCCGGCCCTCCCCCCTCTCCCGATTTACGATTTTTCACGATAAATCAGGGGAATTTCTATTGTATCACGACTCTTAACGATTTTTGACGATTTAAAAAATATCTGACGATTTTTTTAAATCGTCAAAAAACGATTCACATCCCTATATGAAACTATATATTTCTAAGAGGGGCACTTTCAGCTCAGGGTGGGTTTGAATAAGAACCTTATCCAAACCTTTTTTAAACCCAGTTACACTAACTGACATAGCCTCATCCTCTGGCAATGAATTCCAGAGCTTAATTATGAATTGAATGAAAAAGAATGTCCTCCGATTTGTTTTAAATGAGCTACTTGCTAACTTCATGGAGTGCCCCTAATCCTTCTATTGTCTGAGAGAGTAAATAACAGATTTACATTTACATGTTCAAGTCCTTCATTCCTTCCCCGATGACCAGGGTGCAAGGGTCTGTAGTGCACCGCAACCCCCCCAAGCCCACCCTGAGTTGAAAATGCCTCTCTTACACTGGTAGATATATATAGTGTCATATTCTCTCTCTCTCTCTCTGGTAAGGACATGAAAAAACTGGTTTTCCCCTTGTGTGAGCCTACCTGCATAAAAGCCCTGGTGGGATATTTACTCAAGCTATCTCTTAAGATAGGGCATGGCGGGGTATTTTAAATCATGTGTGCATGATATAAAATTGCCTGTACTTAGAAACTGTAAAACATATGATGTACCAATTGACTATATTTCATTCAAAAATAAGAAAAAAAATGCAAACTATGGAATGTGGTTACCAATGATTAAAATAAGGTTGATCCAGTCGCACAGTTAACAAACAGACTGGTGAATAGCACCTGTGCAAGCTATACATACCCAACTGCGAGCATTCTCTGAAATTATTGTGAAGCTCAATTGATATATATGAGGTACCACATTCTTTTATAAAATAATTAAAAAAAAATATTTTTCAGCTTGTGTACATGATGTTGAATGATATATGATATAAAATTGCAGCATATCTCTGCTTGCATGTTTATGGGCGCATGCACATTCTTTTTAAAATTAGCCAGTAAGTTGTATGATGCTGGTTCAGTGACATCCACAATGGCAAGTTTCCAAATTTGTGGACTCTTTTTTGCAACCAGTTGTTCCTCAGATTTCCTCATATGTAGATGATTCTTTTCATTTAATTACACTTTTATAGCAGATAGGTATATACATCCTACCAGATACTGGTAACTGCAGATATCGGAGCTCTCTATACAAATATATCTCAACAATCTACTCTTTTGTTAATAGAGACTGTGTTACAAAAACAGGGTTACTCACAACTTTTCATTCAATTTATTATACAAGTTGCTTCACTGGCATTGTTCAACAACTATTTTTGTGATTGGGGAGATTTTTTTTTAAAGCAAATCCCCCCTCCAACCTTGTCCTCAATAAAAAGTGTCCCCCACCCCTCTTTCCAAATTCATCAAGCCTGATATTGGCCCCTATACCCCACCTAAATAATAATCCAAAGTCATTGGGGGAATAGTGACCCCTTATTACCCCTCCCTAACCCCCATGCCCCTGTCAGAAAAAAACATTGGTAGTTAGTGAGAACCCCACCCATTCTCCCCCACCCATTCTCCCCCACCTCGACCCCCTCCCCACCCCAAAACCTTCAAAAATTGAAACCAATTCCACAATGAGGCCCAGGATGCCCCCTAGCCATGGGCCAGGTCAGCCATTTTCAAAATGGCACTGACTTGACCTTGCCCCAATCATGTGACCAGGGCAATGTCTAGGGATCAGAGGCCACCTTGCCTCAAGGCTGGGACCCAGCGTTGGACCTGGGCCTAGGCCAAAGCCCCATGACAGGATCAGGCATTTGGCCAATCGCGGCAGCAGATCGCCGGCAGCAGATCGCTCCCGGACCCCCAGGGACTTTTGGCCAGCTTGGGGAGGGGGCTCCTGACCCCCACAAGACTTGCCAAAAGTCCAGCGGGGGTCCAGAACGACCTCCTGCAGTCGATCTCTTGCCGGCGCCATTTTCCGTACGGAAAAACGATTCACGGCAGGAGATCGCTCCCGGACCCCCGCTGGACCCCCAGGGACTTTTGGCCAGCTTGGGGGGGCCTCCTGACCCCCACAAGACTTGCCAAAAGTCCAACGGGGTCCGGAACGACCTCCTGCAGTCTAATCGTGTTGGTCTATGGCCGGCGCCATTTTGCGCCGCCATTTTGCAAAATGGCGGCGCAAAATGGCACCGGCTGAAGACAACACGATTCGATTTCAGGAGGCCGTTCTGGACCCCCGCTGGACCCCCAGGTAATTTAAGGCATTTTGGGGGGGTTCGGGAGGGTGGGGGATTTAATTTAAAGGGTCGGGGGTGGGTTTTAGGGTGTTTTAGTGTGCCGGTTTTCCCGCCCTCCCCCTTCCCCTCCCCCTTCCCCCGATTTACGATTTTTTGACGATAAATCGGGGGAATTGTTATTGTATCGTGGCCCTAATGATTTTTGACGATTTAAAATATATCGGACGATATTTTAAATCGTCAAAAAACGATTCACATCCCTAGCCTCTGCTACTATTGGCATCAGTCACTAACCAACCTCTTTCCCTTATTAGTTAATTCACCAACTTGAATGTACAAGGGAATCCTTGTCTGGTGGATTTATTTGTACAGAGGTTTCTAGCAAGGGTAACCGATTTGCAGTTATCCTTTTCTTCTCCTCCGTCTATTATTCTTTTATTATTTTCAAAGATATTTCAAAAAATATTCACTTTTTTATTTAGTTTTTTCTTATTTCTCTTAAAATCCCTTCTCCCCTGCTGCTTTTCCGACCCATTACGATTTGTATTTTATACTTATCAAGGTCGCCGCCTTTATTGGTGTTCATGGGTACGGAGCTGCTTGTCCGACATGGGCCATGTTTCGGCACTGTGTGCCTGCTTCAGGGACTACGGGAGAGTCTGCTGTGTCCTATGTGGGGTTCACAGCATTCATATTGCTCTTCAGAGCTTCATCTGTCAAACGTGCGACAAGTACAGAAGGTGTCGCAGTAGCATGGGATCTTCTTAATGTTTGGGTACTTGTCAGATTCTTGTTGCCTGGTTTGGCCACTGTTGGAAACAGGATGCTGGGCTTGATGGACCCTTGGTCTGACCCAGTATGGCAATTTTTTATGTTCTTATGTTCTTAAGGGATGCAAAAAAAAAAAAAAATGTTTTTGATAAATGAGCAAAATTTATTTTCCTAGAACACTATGGGCCTCATTTTCTAAAGTATCGCAGGCCTGCGATACTTTAGGTAATGAGGAGCGGGGGGCTGAAACAGGGGGCGGTCCTGCACTAGCCAGCAGCGATCGCACCACCGCAGTGCGATCGCAGTGTAGCTATTGGGCGTGAAGTAGGATGCGAAAAGGGCCTTACCTTTTCGTCGTCCGCGGTGTCTTCACGGAGTCGGCCCCGGTGACGCCCCGACTCCTCCTCTTCCGGGGCTGACCCTGCCCCCATCCTGGTATCGCACGCGATAAGGGACTTTTCGCGTGCGAGCCACTTGGAAAATGACCCCCTATGTCAGATATGTATGAGACTGACATCAATAATTCTATTTAAATGAGATTCCAGCTAGCAATACTTTAATTGTTTTTTAGTTTTAAATTAAAATTATAAGAATGTTGACTTTAGACTGACAGAGATGTTTACTGTAGTTGAGCAGAAACCCTACTGAGTTTCATTGACATCAGACTGACATCAGGGCTTTAGGAAAATCATGTGCAGAATTTTGAATCTGGGCCAATCATATAAGACTTTGAACTATGCTAATGTACAGAATCTTTTTCCATCTATCTCATAGTTCATTCCAGTAGAAGTATGTATGAAAATAAAAAGTTTGGTAATATTTTAGGAGCTCTGGTCTGGTTTGCTAAGAATGAGGTAATGTGTTTGTCAGCTGTTAATAAGTGAGTGTAAGAATTTAAGATACTGTGTTACAAGTGAGTGATAGACATTAACATTATCTTATTCTTAAAAGTGACAAATTGAGAGGAAGAAATTGGTCTTGTGGTTCACTACAAAGTATTTTTGATGTTAGCAATGATAAAGTTTAAGTGCCTGTTAATGGGAGGGCTTTCTTTTATTTTTAGTTTAAAAACTGTAAATAGAATAGTGCATGCACCAGTTTAGTCAAGCTGAGGCGAACATTTTGGTGGAATATATCAGTTTAGATAGAAGTTTTTTGGTTATTTAGTAAGCAAAGATTTATAATGTAATACGGTGATTTAAATTTAGACTTCATTAGGAATAAGCATAGCATAGACACTGAAAGAATTTATTTATTTATTTATTTATTTTTAGTTTTTATAAACCGACGTTCCTGTATAAAATACATATCACACCGGTGTACAGTGAAATAAAAACTGTCGCCACGTGGGTGGCTTACATTGTAACAAATAACATTTAAATAACAATATAAATACATTTAACATTTTAACAGATACAGTGAAGATTAGAGGAGATTTGAGGAGATTACAGTAAACAATCTGGGTAGATTAAGATTCAATGATGAGCTCTTCAAGAATTAATGGACAACAGGTGGGTCCGGACAAGAACTTATGGACAACAAGTGGGTCTGGTCAGAGGTTAAACTGATAAAGTATCAGCTCAACCTGCACTTAGTTCTCCGGGAATGCTTGTGTGAAGAACCAAGTCTTTAGTTTCTTTTTGAATGTGTTATGGCAGGATTCAAGGCGAAGGTCTGGAGGGAGTGAATTCCAGAGTGTGGGGCCCGCTGTGGATAATGCACGTTTCCTTAGTGAGGTTTTTGCCGGCTGGGTGATTAGCAGGTTCTTGTATGCGCTTCTGGTTGGTTTCTTGGGAGTGTGAAGTTGGAGTTGGTGAGTTAAGTTGAGAGGCGCGATGTTGTGAAGGGCTTTGTGTATCATCATAATGGTTTTAAAGTGAATCCTGTATTTAATCGGTAGCCAATGGAGCTGCTGCAGGATGGGGGTGATATGTTCCCTTTTTTTGGTGTTTGAGAGAATTCTGGCCGTGGCGTTCATTACCATCTGGAGTGGTTTGGTGGTGCAGGCAGGAAGGCCCAGAAGGAGAGAATTGCAGTAGTCCAGTTTTGGTAGTATGATGGCCTGAAGGACCAGGCGGAAGTCTCTGTAGTTTAGAAGTGGTTTTAGTTTCTTTAGTGTCTGCAATTTAAAGAAGCATTCTTTCGTGGTGTTATTTATGAACTTGATGAAGTTGAAACTATTGTCCAGCAGTACACCCAGGTCTCTTACATGTGGGGTGGAAGAAGTGCCTGGACCTTGGCTAGCCGTTGGAGCGATGGGTGGAGAGTGATTTTCAGGAGCTATGAGTAGGATTTCTGTTTTGTTCGTGTTTAGTACCAAGTTGAGGCTGGCGAGTAGGTTATTGATTGCTGTGAATTGGCTCCAGAAGCATCAAGGGTTAGCTTTAGAACATGAAAAATCATTCCAGAGGATTCTGGAAGCATCATGGAACATCATTCTAGCATCAGCTGTCATGGGACATCCTCTCAGAGTCTAGAAGTGTAATGGGTACCAATTTTAGTTGTTTGCATTGACACATGAGCTCACAAAACAAGACAATAATTCTGATCAGAATTATAATTCTAGGTAATCAGTAAAATAAAAAAAAGAATAGTGATGTATCTGCAGACCTTGCCCCACAGGGCTCGTAGCCGCGTTCTCAACACCTGACTTGGATGTGACTTTCATCCTGCTCTACTTTCCTCGACGAAGATGACCGTTGCGGGCTTGGGACAGTAGTGAACGAGCTAGACTGGACACTTTTTTTTTTCTTCTTCCCTTTGTTTGGGGGTGGGGGCGGGGGGGGGGGGTGGGCGGATGGGGGGGAGGGGGGAAGGCAAAATTGTATGATTTTATTGTTTTACTGCTTTGTTGTTACAATGCTGAGTTCGGTGAAGATACAACCCGAGCTCAGCCGTTTGTGAGTTGGTTTTCTGAAAATTAATAAAATAGTTTGAACATAAAAAGAATAGTGATAAGCAATAGAAGTTAATAATTTGAATTTATTTGTTAAATGTTTATTTGTTAAATGTTAGTCAATGCAAGCTGTAAAACAGTGAGTGAGAATTCCTGAAAATATTAAAAAAGGTACTGCAGATAAAATAATGATTATTAGTTTTATAAAGTTTTCTTAACTGAGTTGATTCAGCTGCCATTTCAAAAGTTCCTGAAAATAAAATCTTTTTTATTTAAAATGTGATCATTGATATCTGAGGAAATGTTATATTAGAAATGTCTGTTAAATGTGTAGGTTTTAATATTTATAAAGTCAACCTGTAAACGTACCACTCCAATCTTTCTATCCATCCTCCAGGAAAACTACTGTTGTGTGGTATTCTCAAATTATCTGTTGTGCGTCCTGGCCACGTGGGTGCCGTGACCAGGCCTGCTCACCTGGCATTGCCATCCACTAGTGCGGGCTTGCCTGCTGCTGCCAACTCCCGGCATCCCCGTCGCTCACTGGCCTCCCTCGACGTCTCTGTCCCTGCAGGCCTCACAGTGGAGCTACCGTCGGGGCGCCGTGTCTTCGGCCGGTTTGGCCCCGCCCCTAGGCGCGTGCACAGCCGGCCTCACCAGACTTAAAGGGCCCAGCGCGAGAAACCTCTGAGAGACGCACCCTGATGACATCATCAGCCTTCCATATATAAGGCAGGGCTCAAACCCCTGATCCCTGCCTTGGCAATCGGGTCGACACCATTGGTGTAGTGAGTTTGCCTTCGTGTTCCAGTGTCTCCTGTTCCAGTGTTTCCTGCTCCTGTTCCAGTGTCCTTCTCAGGTAGTACCTATCCAGACTGACTTCTTGGTACTGACCTTTGCTTGCCTGACCATTCTTCTGCCTGCCGCCTGGAATTGACCCCTGGCTGCCTGACCACTCTTCTGCCTGCCGCCTGGAACCGACCCTCGCTTGCCATGACTACGCACGGACTGACTCTGGTATTTGACCCCTGCTTTGGATGACCTCTCTTGGACTGATGTTCTGGCTTTGACCCTTGCGCTTCACTCGGACACTCTCTTCCGGCCCCTGGTGACCATTGGGTCTACACACTTGGATAACAACTGTGGCTTCCATGTGCCTGGACCTGCAGGTGCTGCCTGTCTCATCTGGAGGACCTCTCTGAACTGTTGCCTTCCCGAGGTCTCCGGAGCTTCTGGTTCTGGTCTAGTCCACTCACTCTGCATCAGCCACGTACCCTTGCTCGTGGTGGGTACACCTCGTCGATACCTCTCCGGGAGACCACCAGAGGCCCACCTAGGTCTAGGCAGTCGGGTACCCAAGGGCTCAACCTGCGGAAACCCCGTACTGTTATTGGTGAAGCTCCAGCTAGCCTCTGTCTCCTTCTGTGCTCTGCCTCCTGGTGGCAGGTGCTCTCTGGGTCCAATCAGAGGGCCATACCAATCCTGCACCAGGCCAAGGGTCCACCTCCAGTGCATCAAGTTGCCAAGGCCATGGACTCAGCGGAGTCTCATGCCTTGCAGGCCATTCCTGGTCTGGCTAACCGTGTCCGAGAACAACAAAGGATCTTAGAAGCCTTGACCTCTTCTTTCGAGAAGATGCGAACACAACTGGAGGAATCCGTCATGACCAACTCAGGGGGTCTTGCTCAACCCTTGCCCTCACGGGCACCGCTGGCCCTCCCAGCTCCACCCCGTTTTAATGGTGATCCGTGCTTTTGTCGAGGCTTCATAAATCAATGCTATATGCAGTTTTCTTTGCAACCCTCGCTGTTTCCTGATGAAGCAACTAAATTCACCTTCATTCTTTCATGCCTTGAGGGGAAGGCCCTGGCATGGGCTTCCCCATTATGGGAGCATTCTGACACTATCATTCGCCAGCTCCCCCAGTTCATCTCTGTCTTCCGAAGGACCTTCGAGGACCCAGGCCGACAAGTGGTCTCCGGCCACCTCCTACTCCACCTTCATCAAGGCTCACACCTACTTGCCGAGTATACAGTAGAATTCAGAACATTCACGACTGAACTAGACTGGTAGGAGGACTGCTTAAGGGCACGCTACCTTGAGGGTCTGTCTCCAGTCCTTAAGGACAAACTGGCCACTGGTGAAATTCCCATCTCTCTGGAAGAATTGATCTCCCTGGTTGGTAGAATTGACTACCATCTCCGACAACGTCATCAAGAGGTGAGGGCTCTCCGAGCTCCTACTCCATGACCAAGTACAGTGAGCCCTCCATTGAAAGCCTTACCAGCAACTCAGCTGCCTGAGGAGCCCATGCAGATCAATCGTAGTCGTTTGACCCCAGAGGAATGTCTCTGACGCAGAAAGGCAGGTCTCTGCTTATATTGCGGTGGTTCCGGACACCTTCTTCAAGCCTGCCCCGTGTGTCTGGGAAACTCCAAAACCTAAGCCCGGCGGGGGTTCTGAGCTTGGGTGCTACTGTTTCTGGCCCTCAACTATTGCTCCCTATCTCCCTCCTAGGTGAGACACGATCCTTTACTACCACCACCCTTATAGACACAGGGGCAAGTGGAAACTTCATCATGGAAGATATTGTTAAAATTCTTCAGATACAGATCCAACCACTAGCTGTACCTCTCCGTATCACCTTGATCCAGGGGGAACACCTCCCTGGTTGTATCACTCACCATACCACGACTATTCGCCTCACCGATGGAGCTCTTCATGATTAAGAGATCTCCCTTCTGGTCCTAAGACGGTCCACGCACCTGGTAGTCCTTGGACTTCCCTGGCTCCAGTTACACACACCCCACTTTGACTGGCAGTCCTTACAACTTACCCAGTGGGGCCCCCAATGTCAGAATCACTGTTTACACCAAATATCTCCATCCATGATCGTGCTCAACACCACAACCCTTCCTGGACTACCTGTCCCATACTCAGACTTCAAGGATGTCTTCTCCAAGAATAACGCTGACATCTTGCTACCAATTTGAGAATTTAATTGTCCCATAGACTTACTGCCTGGAACCATTCCTCCTAAAGGCAGAACTTATCCTCTATCACTTCCTGAAACACAAGCCATGACTGAATATATCAAGGAGAACTTAGATAAAGGTTTCATCAGACCTTCTAATTCCCTGGCAGGAGCCGGGTTCTTCTTCATAAAGATAAAGGATGGCAGCTTGAGACTCTGCATAGGCTTGAATGCAGTGGCTTGCAAGGATCGCTACCCACTGCCACTTATCAGCAAATTATTTGATCATCTGCAGGGTACACAAATCTTTCCAAAATTGGACCTCCAAGGGGTGTACAACCTTGTACAAATCCAACCAGAAGACATATGGAAGACCGCCTTCAATACGAGGGATGGCCACTACGAGTACGTAGTAATGCCCTTTGGGCTTTGCAACGCCTCTGCAGTGTTCCAACGCTTAATGAATGAGATCTTTCAGGACATTTTGTACTCCTTTGTCAGTAGTATATCTGGATGATATACTAATTTTATCCAAAGATCTAAAGTACCATCATTCCCATGTCCAGAGAGTCCTCCAATGCCTCAGAGACCATCACCTCTATACGAAATTAGAGAAGTGTATTTTCGAACAACCCAGTCTTCCATTTTTAGCATACATCATTTCCAACCGTGGCTTCACCATGGACCCTGATAAATTCCAGAGTATCTGAAACTGGCCACAACCAGTGGGCCTCTGCACCCTACAAAGATTCCTTGGGTTTATAAACTACTATTGAAACTTTATCGCTAACTACTCCTCCCTAGCCGCTCCACTTACCGCCATGACTAGGAAGGGATGTGACCTTCGAGTGTGGAGCCCCAAGGCCCAGTCAGCATTCCATGCCTTGAAGGAAGCCTTCTATTCCAGTCCATGTCTACACCATCCGGATTCTAACTGTCCCTTCATTGTCGAAGTTGACGATTCCGCCATCGGAGCCGGAGCAGTTCTGAGTCAATACCCCACTAAAGGAACCTTAGTACCATGTTCCTTCTATTCACACAAATTCTCTCCCACTGAACTCCTAGCAGTGAAACTTGCCCTCCAGGAATGGCGTCCGTGGTTGGAAGGGGCACAACACAAGTTCACAATATTTACTGACCACAAGAACCTAGAACATCTAAAGGAGGCTCAATTACTTAATCCCAGACAAGCCCGCTGGGCTCTGTTTTTTGAACGCGTCAACTTCGAGCGCTACTATCGCCCACCAACTAAAAACCTTAGAGCAGATGCAGGATACACCCGAGACTCCTATGCACTTCATCGACCCCGCCTGCATATCCATTGCAGTTACCACCATGGGTCCAGCCAGAAAGACGGTGGAATCCACGCCATCTCCATGAGCGTGTGCTCCATTGGGCCCACGACTCTAAGCTAGCTGGTCACCCTGGATGAGCCCGGACTCTAGAGATGCTTCGAAGGCATTATTGGTGGCCTACCATATTAAAGGACTCCCATGACTATGTGGACTCCTGTCCAGTTTGCGCGCAACAAAAACCTCCAACTGGCAACCCATGGGGCCTCCTCCAACCTCTTCCTGCACCCACCGAACTCTGGTCAAGCCTTGCTACTGATTTTATCATAGACCTACCGCTTTCCAAAGGTAATACTGTCATCTGGGTGATCATTGATCGTTTCTCAAAGATGGCTCACTTTGGCCCACTGCCTGATCTCCCTTCAGCTCCAGAACTAGCTAAACTTTTTCTGACCTATATTTTTCGCCTGCTTGGACTTCCAAAGGAAATCATCTCTGACCGAGGCCCTCAATTTGCTGCCAAATATTGGAGATCCCTTTGTAATAAGTTTAATATTACTCTAAACTTAACCTCAATCTATCATCCGCAAGCTAATAGCCAAGCTGAGAGGATGAATTGTTCCTTAAAATCGTTTCTACGATCATACGCCAATGACCAACAAGACAATTGGTCTGATCTCCTGCCTTGGGCGAAATTATCCCACAAAACTCACCTCGCCTCTGCCACAGATGTCTCACTGTTTACGGTAGTCTTTGACTGCCAGCTCACGGTACCTTCGCCTGCAGCTCAGTCTACAGCGCAGACTATACGTAGACTTTGGACTCAAGTAAAGGAAAGACTAAACCAAGCAGCCGGGTGAGCCAAGCGTTTTACCGACATTCATCGTCGAGCCACACCACTCTTCAGACCTGGCCAGAAAGTCTGGCTTAGTACAAAGCATGTTCGCTTGCGCTTACCATCTCAACAACTAGCCCCCAGATTTATAGGGCCCTTTTCCATTCTTCAACGCACTGGTGCAGTCACCTATCAGTTGCAACTCCCTGCCTCTCTAGGAATCCACAACACGTTCCACGTGTCACTGTTGAAACCCTTGGTCTTGTCCTGGCCTTCTCGAAGGCCTCCTTCACCTACACAACTCGCTGCTGAGCCTGAGAACACCTTACAGGTAAAAGAAGTTTTGGACATCCAGCACCATAGAGGCCATTGGGA
This sequence comes from Rhinatrema bivittatum, assembly GCF_901001135.1. Taxonomy (NCBI): domain Eukaryota; kingdom Metazoa; phylum Chordata; class Amphibia; order Gymnophiona; family Rhinatrematidae; genus Rhinatrema; species Rhinatrema bivittatum. The sequence goes on from NC_042616.1 coordinate 715,739,803, forward strand.
GTACCTCCTGTCATGGGAAGGTTTCGGCTTGGAGGAGAACTCCTGGGAACCCTCTCATCATATCTACGACATGACCTTGCTCCAAACCTTCCACAGGGACCATCCAGAGAAGCCTAAACCGGTAAGGGGGAGGCCTAGAAGGGGGGATACTGTTGTACATCCCGGCCGCGTGGGTGCTGCGACTGGGCCTGCTCACCTGGCATTGCTATCCACTAGCGCGGGCTTGCCCACTGCCGCTAACCCCTGGCGTCCCCGTCGCTCACTGCGGCCTCCCTCGGCGTCTCCATCTATGCAGGCCTCACAGTGGAGCTCCCGTCGGCGCTCCATGTCCTCAGCCAGCTCGGCCCTGCCCCTAGGCGTGCGCGGCCGACCTCACCATACTTAAAGGGCCCAGCACAGGAAACCTTTGGGAGACGCACCCCAATGACATCATCAGCCTTCCATATATAAGGCAGGGCTCAAACCCCTGATCCCTGCCTTGGCAATTGGGACGACACCATTGGTGAAGTGAGTTTGCCTTCGTGTTCCAGTGTCTCCTGTTCCAGTGTCTCCTGCTCCTGTGTCCTTCTCAGGTAGTACCTATCCAGACTGACTTCTTAGTACTGACCTCTGCTTGCCCGACCATTCTTCTGCCTGCCACCTGGAACTGACCACTGCCTGCCTGACCACTCTTCTGCCTGCCGCCTGGAACTGACCCTTGCTTGCCACAACTTCGCATGGACTGACTCTGGTATTTGATCCCCGTTTTGGCTGACCTCTCTTGGACTGATATTCTGGCTTTGACCCTTGTGCTTCACTCGGACACTCTCTTCCGGCCCCCAGTGACCATCGGGCCTACACACTTGGATAACAACTGCGGCTTCCATGTGGCTGGACCTGCAGGCGCTGCCTGTCCCATTCAGAGGACCTCTCTGAACTGTTGCCTTCCTGAGGTCTTCAGAGCTTCTGGTTCTGGTCTAGTCCACTCACTCTTCATCAGCCACGCACCCTTGCTCGTGGTGGGCACACCTCTCTGATACCTCTCCAGGAACCACCAGAGGCACACCTAAGTCCAGGCGGTCTGGGTACCCAAGGACTCAACCTGCGGAAACCCCAGACTGTTATTGGTGAAGCTCCAGCTAGCCTCTGTCTCCTTTTGTGCTCTGCCTCCTGGTGGCAGGTGCTCTCTGGGTCTGACCAGAGGGCCATACCAATCCCAGGCCAAGGTCCACCTCCAGCACAACATTATCCCTATAACTAGTGGGTCACACAAAATTTTAAATCTTCTCATCTCAACCTCAATAAAAGAAGATTCCAGTCGGCATCATATATAGACCAATAAATGTGTTTATATCATTTGGCCATCCATAATATAATCATGTGCTGTTTTGGAGGGAAATGCTCATTTTGTAAAATGCAAAAAACTGTTGTTTAGCCACAAATGTCAAATTAGAACTCAGTGATAACCTTATTAAAAAATATTCATTTGTCCATGAATTCCATTCAGAATATAAGAGGCAATACCATTAGCTTATAAGACGAAGTAATAAATTAATTCTCTCCACTTGTCCATTGTAAATTACTATTACAGCTGTTAAGCCCTGAAGTGTCTTCTAGGTTTGTTTGAGAGCCCATTCATATCATTAAGACATCATCCTTGTAGCCAGTTAGGAAGCACTAGGAGAGCAGTTCCACTTTCCAGGGGTTTGTGTGTTCTTGGACCACAGCTCGACCCCAGAGGAACTCCAAAGAGGTGCCGAGGCAGGCGAGGCATGCCCAAGCATGGGCTGGACAGGAGCAAGGCTGGACTGAAGACAGATGATGGAATCCGGAGCAGTAACAAGACTGGAATGAAGACAATGATGACCGAAGGTACTGACCCTCCATTGGACCTGCACGCTTCGGGAAGACCAATAATGCAATGGTGGTCTTTTGAACAGTCCTCCGACCGTTCCAAGCACTTTCAGACCTGCTGCTGGGTAACGGCAAGAAGCAGCAGGCCGGACGAAGGCCAGGAGCAAACGAGGACCTTGGACGAAGACTCAGGTGAAGACATAGGTACTTGGATGAAGACTCAATCGAGGACACTTGGATGAAGACTCAGGCGAGGACACTTGGATGAAGACTGAAGACAAGGAGTCAGGAGCGAGATTCTGAAGACAAGAAGTCAGGATCAAGAGCTGGGTTGAGACTGCGATGCAGTGCGCCCTACATAGCCCACCCGCGGGGCTGGTCGCAGACCACGTTGGGACCGACGTAGACTCTAGATGAAATAGTGGAGCGACTGAGAGGAACATGTCTCAGAAACTGTAGAGGCCTGCACCGGGGTGCGCCCTACACAGCCACCAGTGGCTGGTCGTGGACCACGCTGGAACAGCACAGGTACTGGCAGTATGTGGCATGGACGGAGCAGGTGCAAGAAACTTCATAGACCAGGGACAAAGATTCAAGCGGAAGTCTCACAGAGGCTTGTGCTGCGGTAGTGAGGAAGGCATTGTACCACAAAGTGCCCTACTCAGCCCGCCCATGGGGCTGGTCGCGGACCACAACATGGCATGCCAGGAAAGATGGCAATGAGGAACCAGGGGTTCAGGCCATCTGGACTGGATCACAGACATCAGGAACAGGAGACGGACATCAGGACTGGAACACAGACATCAGGAACGGAGGACGGACATCTGGACTGGATCACGGACATCAGGAACTGGAAGACAGACATCAAGGCTCACCATGGACATCAGGAGTGGAAGATGGACATCTGGAATGGAACAAGGACATCAGGACAAGACAAGGAGCTCCAACGAAGAACACAGGACCTTGAAGAAACAATGGAACAGATGGCTCCTGGAGCGAAGGACAGGAACATCCCAGGAGTGTCTAACTCCTTGCGAAGGCAAAGCTTGAATGAACGCTGGGCCCTTTTGTAGGGCTGAAGAGGACTACGCCCGGGGAGGAGCTTTCAGGGGTCACACCTGGCTGGCCCTTTAAATACAGAGTAGAGGCGCGCACCCACGCCTTAGGAAGCTGGGAGAGAGCAGAATCGATGGTGGCATCCTCAGCCACGTGGATGGCCCAGGCTGGAAGAGGAATGAACTGCAGGAATGGCTCCATGCCATGAAGAAGGAAGAGAGGACTCAGGAAGGCTTCAGGCACCGGCAGGGATGACTTACCTGCCGGGTGAGGACCCTGGCAGCAGCAAGGATGACTTCCTTGCCTCCGAGGACCCCCGGAGGAAGCAGGAGTGGCTGCGGCAGACCCAGCCACGTGGGAGGCACTCGGCGGGCAGGAAAGGCAGGAGCAGCCTCTTGCCGCTATGAGAAGACTCCTGCCCATGGCTCCAGGACTGGAGGAACCTGGAGCGGTGTGGCTCCAATGCTGCGAGGGACAGCGTCTGCCGCAGCCCAGCTGGCAGCGGAAGGTAGGGGGCCTGCCCGCGCTTGTCGCGGGCAGGTTCACAACAGCCACATCAATTCAAAAAGACTGTTGTAAAGACAGAGTTGTGATATCAGGGACCATGGACACACCAATAGTTGACCCCCTTCATCTGTAAATAGACCTTCTCTTCAAATAAGAAGAAATTCTGTGTAAAGGTGATTTTTGCTATCTTACACAAAGTAGTAGTGAACACAATGTTCAACTCTCAAATCCAGGGACAGCAATTTTCAAACCGGTGAGCATGTTTGTGCATACATCAGCCCATGCCAGGGACACGGCTATTTTGTAACATACTTGTGCATATGTGCGCATGTTATAAAATAGACTGGCCACATGCACATGTGCACCAAATTTTAAGAGGGTGCGTGCATGTACGCCCAAATCCCGCTTTTACCGTGTAAAACTGGGGATTTTAAAAGGGGTGCGTACCGTCATCATTCCCAGTTTTACCAGTTCGTCTGCAATTCACCAAGTTAAGAGATAGGTCCCCCAAACCCCCCTAGTTTAATAGCCTTCACTCCCCTCAGTTAGCTCTGACTTTTAAAACCCTGCAGATCTGCTTAGTTTTCTTTAATTTTTAAAGTTCATGTCATCCATGGCAGAAGTAAAGTTACACAGCAGGGGACTTCGGCACGTCCCGGAGCGAGTAAGTATTTACACGCACCTCTCGGGTTCGCACCCTGAAATACCCATGCCCCACCCCTTTTTGAAAACTTTAGAGATGTGCGCTGCGGAAGATACATGCAGCACACACAGCTTTGAAGATCTCGGTGACTTTTGAAATCCACTCGGCACGCATAAGCCCTATTTATTTGTGCATCCCCTAATTAACGTGCGTGCCAGGATTTAAAATTCACCTCAAAGTGTTGCGAATCAGCTGTTGGGCTTCTGATTCGGGAATATTCATGAAAAAGAGGAGAGAAGCTGTCCTCAAAAGAACTTCTAAAGGAACATCCAGAATTTCCTCTGTCTTGAAATTGGCATCTCAAACATAGGAAGGTGATAGAGGTACCATAATGAACAAAGGTTATAATAAAGACCTGCAAGATTTCTTTTCAATGCTTAATAGTAATTTACAGTTTTCTTACATGGAAGACACACAGTGTATTTCCTTTTTAAACATAAAGATCTTTTGGATAAACAATCATTTGGGTTTTCAATAAACCACAGGGACACTGATTAGAATACACTTTTACATTTTTCCAGCAGTCATCTTCACCAATTAAAAATCCATTTAACAATATGTAAATTTCTTCACCTGGGATGACGTTTTTCCAGCATACAAGAATTTTAAATTCTGTCTCGCATGATGGCTTTATGATTCATGCAGAGAAAGTAACCTTCTTGGTGCATTCAAAGAGCTTATAAACGGACTCTCTTTTGTAATATGGATTTTCTTTTATTTCTGCCTTGGCAAGAAGTCACTGAGGATTACTTCGTCTATATACTTCCTTTCTCATCACCAGCACAACTGTTACGAAGTGGACCCTTAGGCCAAGACGAGGTTGGCACTTCCTGCAAGAGGAACCCCCTATAGGTCCTCATCGTCGGCAGGCAGAGCTGATCGGAGCGGAGACCCAACTGGACCTTCACCACTACCAGCCCTCGTTCCCCACAGGTTCAGCCCTTAGGTGCCGGGGCCAGCTGGACTTAGGTGCGGGTCTCTGGTGGAGAGAAATCCCCCGACAAGAGGAAAAGACAAGGTCAGGCAGTCCACGGTCAGGGCAGGCGGCAATCCAGGAGAATCCGGGCAACGTTCCGAGGAACAGGGCAGGCGGCAAACAAGCAAAGTCCAAGCGGCAGTCCAGAGGACAAGGCAGGTGGCAGACAAGTGGAATCCGAAGAATGTACCAAGGGTCAGAAGCCAGAAGACAATCTTGAACTCCCTCTGAAGAAGTTCTAATCAAAAGAAACAAAAGACCTTTGTAGAGCATTTGGGGAATCGCCTATGATTAACTGCAATGAGATTTTGAAGCATCATTTCCATGCAAGAAAAATGACTTTATGGTATAAGCAGTAGTTTTATTGACTAACTTTTACACTCCTTTTATATAATTTGGTTTTTTGAGACTGGTTAATTATTTTACTAGTGTTTTGGTAGTTATTTAAGAAAATTGTATTTATTTTCTAAATTTATAGCCACTCATTTGCCATCCTGCTTACACCTAAACCTACCCATCCCAGTCACCCAGCATCCTCCTTTGAACCCCTCCCTTATGATGTTTATTCTCTTGATACGTATGCAATATTCTCTTGTTACCTAGCTGCATTGACCTAATTTCAACTCTTTGTACTATGTAATTCATTAATTCTGTACCATTTAATTTCGTCTCAGTTATTTTGTAACTAATAGGTAACTTTCGCTTTAGTTATTTTGTAAGCAATTTTGTAAGTAATTTATTTTGCTCTGTACATAGGTTTTTGTATATTTTATTCTCATTTTATTTAGTTCTTCATATATCCTCTGTTCCTGGTTTTGTATATTTTATTTTCATATTATCTGTCAAGCACCACCCAAGCGTAGTTTCACATTCAGTGTAAACCGATGTGATATCCCCAATGAATGTCGGTATAGAAAACCGGTAAATAAATAAATAAATAAATCCTGAGCACTTTACAAAATACATCTACATTTCATTAATAAAAAAATAATAAAAACATAAAACAGCTTAAAATAACATAACCACATAATACAACATAAGCACAATAACTTAGAAACCACATTAACTAAAATAAGTTCAGCCCATTCCCTGCCTGGCAATGATGCCAAAAGTAAAAGTCACTTGTTAACATTATTTATTATTCTGACCTTTCAGCTGCAAAAATGTAATAAAAGTTTGCATAAATTTAAAAAACCTACAATTTTTTTCTAAAACTTATCAAAGAAGGTGTACTTTTAAGGCCTGATTTTTAAAAGCATTTACATGTGTAAAATGTGTTTTACACATGTAAATGCACTTTCCTTGAGTAAGTGGGCTTTTGAAAATTGCTATACAGTATATGCCATTGGATTGTACATAGGATTCACCTGTGTAAATGTACTTTACGTGTGTAAATGGCTTTTGAAAAGTGCTACAATATTATGTTATATTTACACATGTAACTCCTTTGAAAATTCACCTGTTAATCTCTTCTGGTAACACATTTCAGAGTTCAGGCCCAGCTACTCTAAAGACTCTGCCAAATGCACCAATTTGATAGATGGAATATCCAAGAAATTCCAAAATGAAGAGTGTAAAACTCACACGACCACACATTTTCAGGACATTATTAAAACACTGTGGGGTAGATTTTTTAAAACTACACCCGCATGTACTTTTGTTCACGCGACTGGAGCAAACAAAAGTACGCAGGATTTTAATAGATACGCACGTAGCCACGTGTATCTTTTAAATCCGGGGTCGGCGCACGCAAGACTGCGCAAAATCAGCAGCCTGCGCATGCCGAGCCGTGCAGCTGCCTCCGTTCCCTCCGAGGCCGCTCCGAAATTGGAGCAGCCTCGGAGGGAACTTTCCTTCCACCCCCCGCACCTTCCTCTCCCTTCCCCTACCTAACCCACCCCCCCAGCTCTATCTAACCCCCCTGCCTTTGTTTGAAAAGTTACACCTGCCCGAGGCATTTTTCTTTTGTTGAAGAACTTACCCGCTCCTCCGAGCAGGAGTAAGTTCCATGCGATGGCCGGCTGCCGGCATGTGCTTTCCCGGGACAGGGCCTAATGGCTACTATCCCAGCCGGCCTCCGCCATATCTCCCTGATTTTATGCACGTGAGCCTTTTAAAATATACTTGTTAATTTCTGATGGCCCAACTTGGGAACATTTTGATCCTGTTTCTGAATCAGACACCATATGTATTATCAATAATATGAACTCTTCCTCCAGCCCTCTTAACCCTTGCCTTATAGTCTTCCTGAAAATGTTTATATCCGAATCAGCTTTTTCATCTTCAATTTCATCAATTTCTCTTTAAAATATGGTTCCCTTCCCGACTCCTTGAAAAAGGCATCAGTCTGCCCTATAATTAAAAAAGTTTCTGCTGACCCAACACTTTTTTCTAGTTACCGGCCCATTTCTTCTTTGCCTTTCATGGCAAAACTTTTAAAAGCAGTTCTTCTTTATCAGCTTATTGATTTTCTTGACTCGAATAACATACCAATTTGGTTTTAAAAAGCACCATAGCACTGAACTACTTTTACTTTCACCTTGACATGATGAGACGGAGCTTTAACTGCGGTACAGCTTTTCTCCTAAGTCTTCTTGATATTTCTTCTGCATTCAACGCAGTGGATCACCACATTTTCCTTTCTAGACTCCGCTGTTTTGAGTTACTTGGTTCTTTTCTATCCTGGTTCACCTCCTACCTCTCCAACAGGACCCAACAAGTTCATATTCATTCCCATTCCTCCTCTTGGGTTTCCCTTGGGTCTGGTGTCCCCCAGGGTTCAGCACTTTCAGCAGCCCTGTTCAATATTTACCTAACATCTTTATGCCGGGTTCTATCCAATCTTGGGATCCATTACAAACTTTACGCTGATGACATTCAGTTCTTTTTTTCTCCTCAAAGAAACATGGCCTCAGGCAGAATCATTTCTTCTTTCCTGTGTTACAACTATGGAAGGAGGGCTTAATCAAACTAAATTAGCTCTTAACATTTCAAAAACTGAAATTATCTTATCACGTTTCCCAATCCCAAATACTCCAACTAACTTTCAGTTTGATAATCAGATCATTACTCTCTCCCAAAGTGTCCATAACCTCGGAGTCTTCATTGATTCTGCCCTTTCCATGTGTGATCATATCAGAATGGTCACTCAATCCTCCTTGTACAAATTAAGACTTTTTTTGCCATCTCAAACCACTCCTTAACCCCGTTGATTTTCGCTCTGTCTTAAATCACTTATATTTTCTAGTACTGACTACTGTAGTTCTCTCCTCATTGGCCTTCCAGCAAACATTATTCGTTCACTGCAAATTAAACAGAACTCTACAGCCAGACTCCTCACAGGAATTCCAACTCTTAATCACATCACCCCTGCACTTGAATCCCTCCATTGGCTCCCAATATCATACTGCATTCAGCAAAAATTGGCTATGATTATACACTCTTCCATTCATAATAATCACTCTCCCTGGATTTTATCTGTATTAAAAATCCTTGCCCCTGCTAGATCATTAAGATCTTATTTTATTTATTTATTTAAGGCTTTTTTATACTGACATTCGTTTGCACATCACATCGGTTTACAAGGAACATATAGATAAAATGTTGTGAAAGTATAGGAAAGGAAATTACATATTAAAACAATATAAGTAATGTTACAAATTAAGGGGGGATGAGATGCAAGGGGTTGTAGGGGGGCGGGTTTAGGGTGCGCAGAGTGAGAACAAGCAGTTAAGCTGGATTGATTAAATATATAGTGTATAAAACATGGGTGAAAACAAGAAAGAAACTTTGTAGAAAGACTCTTCAAGTCAAACTCTCTTCGATGTTCCTTCCCCTAAATTAGCTCGTCTTAATGAAACAAGAGAACGTGCATTTTTTTCAGCTGGACCACTTCTCTCGAATACCTTACCAAAAGAATTGAGGAACCTTCATGAAAAAAACTTGTTTAAAAAAAGCACTAAAAACATATCTATTCAAAAAAGTATTCCTGAAACAGGCTAGCATCATACATTCTCCCTGGCTAATTTCATCTTTAGCCTCTTCCAGTGCAGCCTCTTCCAGTGAATGTAACTCTTTTTCAGCAAAGCGATACTAATCTGTACTGTTTTCCTAACATTTTAAGTTTTATTGTTACCTATTATCAAGTTAATTTTAAAAGCTCTGTGTGTGAATTACGGGGGTTACGCACATGGCCGGGCCTGCGCACACCGTGTGCATTTTCGGAAGGGCCCAGCCACACACATAACCCCCCTTACGTGCCAAAGTGCTGGGCCTTTCAAAGGGGCAAGCTGGGGGCGGAATTTGGGTGGGGAGGGGGCGGGGAGGGGGCGGGCCGGGACATCACCATTAGACGCTGTCCCGGGGAAAGCACGTGCTGGCAGCCAGTCAGCGCACGGGGTTTACTTCTGCTCCCGAGGAGCAGTAAGTATAAAAATTAAAAAAATTGGGACTAGGTAGGGTTAGGTTAGGGGTCACGGAGGAGATGGGAAGAGGGAGGAAGGAAAGGGTTAGGTTTAGGGAACTGGGAAAAAGGGCGACCGCGTCGCCGCGTGTAATTTGAAAATTCCCCCCCACACACACACGTGCGCAAGTCATGGGCCGCCTGCACATGCGCATTCAGATGTTAAACTCCGGCACGCATGTGCGCACGGACATCATATTTTATAACATGCACATGTTATAAAATTGGCGTATTCATGTGTCCGCACCGGGAACCGCACGCACGGGTCTTAAAATCCACGCCTATGTGTGATTTATTGTACCCCGCCCTGAACGTAGGAAGGGCAAGGTAGCAAATGTTTTAAAATCAATAAATAAATGTGCATTATAAATCAGCGTTAGGATCTTAAAATTGATCCTGAACTCGATAGGAAGCTAATGTAGATTTGCTAAAACTGGGGAAATATGCTAAGGGAAGTACCAGCTATCAGAAGTGCAACTGCATTCTGAATCATTTGTAAAGGTTTTAAAGTGGAGCAAAGTAACCCCAGAAACAAAGCTTTGCAGTAATCTAAAGGATCAATCACAAGTGCCTGTACAATGTTCTCAAATCAGTGCTTTCTAAAAATGGTTTTAAATTCCACAACACGCGCAATTTCCAGAAAGTATTTCATACTAAATTCTTCACATGTGGACACATTGACAAAGATGTATCCTATAAAAAAAACGTCAATTCCAGCACTGGAATAAAATAGAAATATCAATTTCCTTAAAAGACAAACAGGAAGGAAAGTCAGTTTCAGAATGATGAGAAATACATAGTATCTCTGTCTTCTTGAGATCGTGGGCTAATTTATTGAAAGAAAAAATAAAAGCCACTCATTAATTGTAGTAAGGCAAGTGGAAATCTTGCAGATTGCCTCCTGAAGTGGGGATGTAATCAGAACCCCCCTCCCCCTCGACCCCGGATATCATCAACATAGATGTGATAGTCTACATCATGCCTAGCAAACACCTGACAAAATGGAGATATATATGTTGAAAGTCTGAGGCACTCCAGACAATAATTCCTGAGAAGGGGACTGTATAGAGCCTATTGCTACTCTCTGAAAACATTCCTGCAAATAAGATGTAAACCACATCAGTGATACAAAAAGATGTCAAACGATGGAGTGAAATGGCATGATCTAAGGCAGGAATGGTACTGCACGTAAATCTTTTTCAGGTAGACCAATTGTAAATATCTTGAAAACCTGGCCTGTTTGTTGCACCTGAGGACTGGAGTTCACCATCCCTGATCTAAGGTATCAAATGCAGATGAAACATCTAAACACACCATAAAGCCCCTTTGCAACTTATCAAAAAGTGGAGGTATATAAAGGCAGCTCTAAAACCAAACTGGAAATCATCCAACAGGCCATTTTCTTCAATAAAAGAACTAAGCCTTGGCTTTATCAAAATGCACTAAATATCGCATGCGATAGGAAAAGGGGCATGTTTTATGGTAATAGGCTGTTTATTGCAAAGTGCTCTATCTTAGTGCTTTGCATAGGTATTTCCTCAGACTGCAATAACTTTTTCACCCTTTCAGGGCGATACTGTACAGTGCGCTCCAATGGAGCGCACTGTTAACCCGCATTTTTGATGTGCTAGCTTTACCCCTTACTCAGTAGGGGTAATAGCGCGTCGAAAACACGTGTCCAACCCCCCCCCGAGACTAATAGTGCCCGCAACATGCAAATGCACATGGTGCGCGCAGGCCCGGCCATGTGCGTAACCCCCATAATTGGCCCTATTAGTCATTCCCGCGTGATACAGTAAGTAAAATGTGCAGCCAAGCCGCGGCTCGCAGGTTGAAAACGCAGGTTGAAAACCGGATGCTCAGTTTTGCCGGCGTCTGGTTTCCAAACCCGTGGCTGTCAGCAGGCTCGAGAACCGACCCCGGCAAAATTGAGTGTCGGCTGTCAAACTCGCTGACAGCCACCACTCCTGTCCAAAAAGACGCGCTAGGGAAATCTCATCTTTGTGAGATTATCCTCACTTCAATTGACGTCAAATCTTCATCGAGGTGTATTGTGCTGTTTGTACATCTCACTCTGTATATCAAACTGGCCCCAAAACGCTAAACCACCACCAAAACCTCACCTCAAATTATTAGCTGGCCCTCCTATAGTGATATAAATAGTTGAATACTGTGAAGGCCTCCCCAGAAGCTGGCAGGCTCTCTCTCTCTCTCTCCCCATGCCACAATTGTGTTATGGCCATTTCGGGCATATGAAACAGCTCAACACCAGGAAAAAGATGTAGTTATTTCCGGTGTTAAAAAAATGTGCAATAGCATAACACATGGTACAATAATACCCCTCATTTTCATTAATCCCGTCCGTTCAATAATTTGTATTCGCACCATTTGGTACCACAATTATCACGTGCATTATGGCAATAACGCGTGCATTATGGCATTATCACAGGCATTAACGCCATAACACATTTTGATGAATGACCCTGTCTGGTAGATGGCCAACGCTGACTGCAGACCCTGGTATTGGGCAGATACTGTACAGCAGGGTGAACAGAGAAAGCTAAAACTGAGCAAAGCATCCTAGAAATATTATCAAAACCTAGCTATGTCTCTCACAATTGTAGCTCTTGATTTTCTTTCAGACTTGCATATGTTGCTCATTGTAAAGCTCTCTGTTGGTAAACAAGGATATTTTAACTTTCAGTGAATCTGGTGAAAATCACTCACTAAAGAATGAAAGAGAAATCTTCATGAACTGTAATATGCCCAGTAATTAAGCAATAACCCATCTTATAGAAAGGATTACATTTCTCGCAATCATAATTACAGCTGGCCGGAGAAAGGTATCATTGAGTTTAGCTGGCACTGGAAAAGGGTTGGGTAATTGTTATTACTGATGTGTTAAGACAAAAAAAAGTTGAAAATAGCCCAGATTTAACTTAAGATTTCAATTTAAAATTAACCAGCACAATTAAGGAAAGGTTGAGGTCATTATGACAGGCAGAATAGAAGCACACAAGGATTAACTTATGAAATACAATACATAGTGAACTGCTACTCTAAGGTTATAGAGATTAATCTCACTTTCCATATGCTAATCCTTTATGAATGTAAATGTGTTCATTATCTGGCATTTTTCCAAGCAAAGAGCAATCCTGTTGAACTGAAGCATCATTGTGTAAGAATAATGTTAGAATGCAATGTGGTTCCAGTTCATGGAAATACAGCAGGTTGAGATTAATATTAATAGTGCATTTATTCTATGATTGCATCCTATTTGCTGTTTAGCTCAAAGGAAGATATTGAAATGCCTTGGCACATGTAATGCCCACATTTAAAAAAGGATCAGAAACAGAACCAAGCAACTAGAGATCACAGTTAGCTTAGCATCAAATCTAGGGAAAATACTGCAGGCTATCATAAAATGGAGATTGTATCATATATGAAGGGCAAGAGAAGGATTAGCAAGAATTGCCATGGGCTCCAGAGCAGCATGATCTGTCAAACACCTTTTAGATGTTTTTGAGACTGTGACCCAACTACTTGATAAGGAAAGCATGACTGATGTAACGTTTGCCAGTTGCGAGGTCATCCTGTGACCAGTAGCACTCACCCCAGGATGCAGACTGCCTCCAAAGTGGAAAGAATACCGCCATGATGCCACCAGCATTCCTGCTCCCCAGGCATCTCTAGCAGCACTCACTCCAGGATTCTGACATCCCCCTAAGTAGTGAGGATGGTGCCATGATGCCACCAGCTCCACCGCTCCTCGGGCTTTCCTAGGGGTGGACGTGCACAGGTGAGGTTTTGGTGGTGTTTTAGGGTTTGGGGGCCAGTTTGATATACAGAGTGAGATGTACAAACAGCACAGTACACCTCGATGAAGATTTGACATCAATTGAAGTGAGGATAGTCTCACAAAGATGAGATTTCTACAATGTTCTTGCACCCTAGCTTGATGGACTCTATAACAGGGTGCCATCAAGCTTGAGATTTTGCTCACTCCAATTGACATCAAATCTTTACCGAGGTGTACTGTGCTGTTTGTACATCTCACTCTGCATGTCAAACTGGCCCCCAAACCCTAAACCACCACAAAAACCTCACCTCGAGTTATTAACTGGCTCTCCTATAGTGCTATAAACAGTTGACTACTATGAAGACCTTATAAAGAGACTCTCTCTCTCACTCACAAAAAATAGCTGACAATCTTCAGGGGGCAAAGACTGGTCAACCAATAGGAGAGGAAGGGGACAATCCCTTTGGAGATTGTTAAAAGGAATAAACATTTATACTACGGTGAAAAGGATTTTCACCCCCCTAACAATCCCCCCATGCCCACTACCATAAGCATCAGAATGGGTTCAACCTCTGGTCCAAAATCTGGTCTTCTCACAGAATAGCAGTGGGAGATCCAGGGCTGTGGCAGGAGGAGGAGAGCAGCAGTGTATCGACAGCATCTTCCACCTCTGTAGCTCTGGACCCAGCTTCTGATTTGGACCACATGGGACTCTGCTCAGCTGTGTGGTTCAAAGCAGCAGTCGGGCTGGGGCACGAGGCACCAATGCTTTCTTCCTCCAGTCAATGATCAGTGTGAGTGGGGGAATGGGATATTTTTACAGAGAAAGAAAAGAGGGTGGAGCAGGGGAAGAGAGAGAGAGAGACCGGTGGGAGGACAGATACTATTGGGAGGCATGGGGGCAGAGAAAGAGAGGTATAGGGAGGGAATAGAGCTAGATTGGCTTGGCCCCTCCAAACCGAAAAGATATTCTGCTGCCTCCACAACGATCTTCAGTGTCCTTCCTCCCAAAGGCAGGAATAGATCAGTACTTTTTACATGAACCTGTCTCCTCCTCTGCTGGCTACAATCTGTAGTCTGAACACACATTGCTGACTGGTCCCCCAAGAGTACACGCACTGTGCGTTCAGACTTCAGATTGAAGGGAGAACAGCGGAAGTAAGAAGAGCTGTTTTTGGAAGGATGAGTTGAATTGCACCAGTGGGGCAGAAGGATGGGATTGTTATGGGAAGATTGTGCTCAGTATGGGGAGAGTAACTGAAGTGCAAGGCATTCCAGAGTACAGGGCCTAGGACCGTCATTTGATTCACCCTTCCCTAGGAGCAGTACTGCACTGAACTATAATTCCTTTCCTACAGGCACATTGATGACCTCTTCCACTATGGTGGCTTCCAAGTCAATGAGTTTGGTGGATAGATTACAAGCAAGTTGTTCTACTTTCCTCTTTTTCTTGCTTTCTGTCTATCTGGTAATTGCACCAGTCCTTCCACTGTTACAGGATAAGCCCACCACTCCTGTGCTCCCCAATAGTCTTCTGGTTCTTTTAAATCTTTTTCTTAGCACCATTGCAGAGGGACTTTCAGAAAATGTATGCCTACTTGCAGATAAGACAAAAACCTGTAACAAGAGAGAAATGCTCGGAGAGGTAGAAAAAAAAAAAAGAAAGAAGACTTTAAAAACTGAAAGAATGGTCAAGGATTTGGAAGCTAATATTCAAAGCAAAAAAAGTGTAACAATGCACATGGAATACAAAAACTCATTAGCAACTTGTCAATTGAGAGAACAAGAGCTGGCAACTGCCATAAAGGAAGGGATCCTAGAAGTAATCATCTTAGATGACCTAATGGTTCCTGTCAGTTTAATAGAAGGGGGCCAATGTAATAAAGCCTGGCCTAAAATCAAAGTTACATTTTAAATTTACACATTTGCTAAAATTGGTGGTCCCCACGGGATGCAGCAAGGTAATAGTTTGCAAATAGACCATGCATAAAAAAAAGCTTGCTAAACTGAAAAAGCACCTTTTTTTTTACCCTTGGACTATTTGCGTGTCAATCCACATTAATAAAAAAAAAAAAGTTCCCCAGTGTGGTTGGACCAGGCATGGGGATCAGCCTGGCAAGTCCTCCCTCCCTCCCCCAACACATAAAACTACTCACATCTCTGGCCAGGCACTCTAAGTCCCGGATCTTGAATCCTGAGCCCTTCGTCCCTCCCTTCCTCCCTCCCTCCCTCTCTCCCTCCAGTGGTAGTCATCCACTACCTACCCTATTATACCTTCACAGGATAAAACTAAAGCATGCCAAAGAAGATAAGACAGTCCCCCATCCACTCCTGGGAGCCCCTACCAGAGAAGACCCTTCCTGGCATTGCCTCAATGATCTCCGATTGGTCCTTTCACTGAAAGGTCCAATCCCCTTTCAGAGGCTGCCCTTTTAGAATTCCTGAAAAGGGACACATGTCAGTGAAAGGACCAATCGGAGATCATTGAGGGCGCAGCCCTGACGGGAGGGGTCTTATTTGGCAGGGTCTCCTGGGAAGGAAGGGAGGACTGCTTTTTATTCCATGGCATGCTTTATTTTTTTCCCTTGTGAAAGCAGAATAAGGTAGGCAGAGGATGACTACCGCTGGACTATGGTAAGAAGGAGGGACAGAGAACCGAAGGGACTGGGAGCCAGCGTGCCTGGCCAGAGTTGGGAGCAGTTTTACTGTTGGGGAGGGAGCAGTGAGGTGCCAATCCAGTCCATAGGAAGTTTAACGCCTGCCTCTGAGCAGGCGTGAAATTTCGCGCAATAATAGGAGACGTGCTAGGCAATCTCTTGCTTAGCATGTACCTCCTTGCATTGTAGGGTAAACGCTAATTAGGCTATTATCCTGTAAACTGCATGCATCCCCACTAAACTTGCCATGGGTTTTTTTAATGTGCATTTTTTCAGCGCTAAAGCTCATTTTATATACCAGGGCTATGTTAGCGCCAAAAAACCTGCACTACATCATGAGTAAAAATCCATGGTAGGCTTAGCACTGCTTATTACGTCAGTCCCAAGGAAAGTTAACACTATGCTAGGATGCATAAGGAGAGGTATTTCCAATAGAAAAAGGATGTAATATTGCTATTATATAGGTTCAGTGGTGAGACCCCCACCTATACTCATTTCTGTAGACCATATCTTCCTAAGGTCATTGAGAAGGGCTACCAAAAAGGTGAATTTTAAAAGCCCAGCTCACGCATTAATCAGAGGATATGTGAATAAGTCGGGGGCACACAAACCATGCTGCCCGGATATGCGAATATCTCCCGCAGTGCACACTAGAGATGTGAATCGTTTTCCATATCGTCTTAACGATAGAAATCGTGTGGCAGGAGAAGAAAATCGTGTTTGGCACGATTATTTCGTTGAAAAATCGTTAAAAATCGTTTTTTCCGATTAGTGCGCACTAACTCGAGTTAGTGCGCACTAACTCCCCGTTAGTGCGCACTAACTCGAGTTAGTGCGCACTAACTGAAAATGATACAAATAGACACTTTCCAGGTCACTGAAGGTCAGTGAGGAATGAATATGTGTTCCTATTGGCTGGCAGCCCTCTTATCTATTGATGTTACCAAGGTTACCACTGAGGTGATGGTTGGGGGGATGGGAAATGGAACTGGAAACTCACGAACACCAACAGAAAATGAAACAAAGTGTTCACACTTCCCAGGTCAGTAAAGGTCACTTAGGAATGAATATGTATTCCTATTGGCTGGCTGTGCTCTTATCTATTGATGTTACCAAGGTTACCACTGAGGTAATGGTTGGGGGGATGTGAAATGGAAACAGTTGGAAGCTTGACATGTGATGATCAGCACTCACGTGACTAGAACTTCTTTGTTTATTATTTTTGTTAGCAGACACGTGCATGTTGAATTTGCCAATCACTGTGCATTTTACAAAGGTGGTCCTGGCTGGAACTGTACACAGTTCCAATATATGTAATTGATTGTTGGTAAGTGTATTTTTTAAGTAGCCACACTGGCACCAGTATGTTTACTTTTCCTCCTACTTAACTCACTAGCTCAGCTTTGTAAGAAGGGCTTCTCTGCTTGTGTGTTCCTTTTGTTTGGTGTGAGGAGAGCAGAAACATCAGATCTTTATTCAATCTACTACAGTCATCTCTTATATTAACCTACTCAATTTTTTTTAAATGATTTGTTATATCACTGAATTAATAATTCATTATTATTAGGTGGTGGTGAATGTCTGACTAAGCTACTTGGCTAGTGTAACTGGTGAGGCTAGTGGCAGTTTAGCAGAATTATAATTTATTTGTATTAGTACTGCAGCATTAATATATTCAAGCCTAGGTAGGCAGCCAGTGCACTACTCCTGCAGTCACCTCATTGCTTCCTGTGCATTGCATTATAATATGCGCACACACTGACTCCAGCTTGGGTGGGGACAAGGCAGGTCTCCTTTACTGCACACACTGACTCCAGTTTGGTGATAAGGCAGGTCTCTAGAGATGGGGGAAGTCAGGAGTGAGGGTCAGGCAGCTCCCCCCTGTCTGTGAAGCCAGCCTCTCACTAGTAATGCAGGGAGGGAGCTGTCTCAGACTTCACCATCCTCCTCCCCCCCCC
The DNA here is from genome assembly GCF_901001135.1 of Rhinatrema bivittatum. NCBI lineage: Eukaryota > Metazoa > Chordata > Amphibia > Gymnophiona > Rhinatrematidae > Rhinatrema > Rhinatrema bivittatum. The sequence continues at coordinate 715,757,754 of NC_042616.1, forward strand.
CCCCCCCCCCCCCCCCCCCCTCACCCACACACCATTCACTAGCTGGGACATGGGGGAAGTCAGGAGTGAGGGTCAGGCAGCTCCCCCCTGTCTGTGAAGCCAGCCTCTCACTAGTAATGCAGGGAGGGAGCTGTCTCAGACTTCACCATCCTCCTCCCCCCCCCCCTCACCCACACACCATTCACTAGCTGGGACATGGGGGAAGTCAGGAGTGAGGGTCAGGCAGCTCCCCCCTGTCTGTGAAGCCAGCCTCTCACTAGTAATGCAGGGAGGGAGCTGTCTCAGACTTCACCATCCTCCCCCCCCCCCTCACCCACACACCATTCACTAGCTGGGACATGGGGGAAGTCAGGAGTGAGGGTCAGGCAGCTCCCCCCTGTCTGTGAAGCCAGCCTCTCACTAGTAATGCAGGGAGGGAGCTGTCTCAGACTTCACCATCCTCCTCCCCCTCCCCCCCCCCCCCTCACCAACACACCATTCACTAGCTGGGACATGGGGGAAGTCAGGAGTGAGGGTCAGGCAGCTCCCCCCTGTCTGTGAAGCCAGCCTCTCACTAGTAATGCAGGGAGGGAGCTGTCTCAGACTTCACCATCCTCCCCCCCCCCTCACCCACACACCATTCACTAGCTGGGACATGGGGGAAGTCAGGAGTGAGGGTCAGGCAGCTCCCCCCTGTCTGTGAAGCCAGCCTCTCACTAGTAATGCAGGGAGGGAGCTGTCTCAGACTGGTATCAGGGTTAGGGCACTGTGTGCAGGAAGATCACAACACCCCTGGTGCCAGGGTTAGGGCACTGTGTGCAGGAAGATCACAACACCCCTGGTGCCAGGGTTAGGGCACTGTGTGTGCAGGAAGATCACAACACTCCTGGTATTAATAGGGATAGGGCACTGTGTGCAGGAAGATCACAACACCCCTGGTGCCAGGGTTAGGGCACTGTGTGCAGGAAGATCACAACACCCCTGGTGCCAGGGTTAGGGCACTGTGTGCAGGAAAATCACAACACCCCTGGTGCCAGGGTTAGGGCACTGTGTGTGCAGGAAGATCACAACACCCCTGGTGCCAGGGTTAGGGCACTGTGTGTGCAGGAAGATCACAACACCCCTGGTGCCAGGGTTAGGGCACTGTGTGCAGGAAGATCACAACAGTCCTGGTATTAATAGGGTTAGGGCACTGTGTGCAGGAAGATCACAACACCCCTGGTGCCAGGGTTAGGGCACTGTGTGCAGGAAGATCACAACACCCCTGGTGCCAGGGTTAGGGCACTGTGTGCAGGAAAATCACAACACCCCTGGTGCCAGGGTTAGGGCACTGTGTGTGCAGGAAGATCACAACACCCCTGGTGCCAGGGTTAGGGCACTGTGTGTGCAGGAAGATCACAACACCCCTGGTGCCAGGGTTAGGGCACTGTGTGCAGGAAAATCACAACACCCCTGGTGCCAGGGTTAGGGCACTGTGTGTGCAGGAAGATCACAACACTCCTGGTATTAATAGGGATAGGGCACTGTAAGAGATGACTGTAGTAGATTGAATAAAGATCTGATGTTTCTGCTCTCCTCACACCAAACAAAAGCAACACACAAGCAGAGAAGCCCTTCTTACAAAGCTGAGCTAGTGAGTTAAGTAGGAGGAAAAGTAAACATACTGGTGCCAGTGTGGCTACTTAAAAAATACACTTACCAACAATCAATTACATATATTTGAACTGTGTACAGTTCCAGCCAGGACCACCTTTCTAAAATGCACAGTGATTGGCAAATTCAACATGCACTAGCATTTCAGGTGCCTGCTAACAAAAATAATAAACAAACAAGTTCTAGTCACGTGAGTGCTGATCATTACATTACTTTTTTTTGTCAAGCTTCCAACTGTTTCCATTTCACATCCCCCCAACCATTACCTCAGTGTTAGCCTTGGTAACATCAATAGATAAGAGCACAGCCAGCCAATAGGAATACATACATATTCATTCCTAAGTGACCTTTACTGACCTGGGAAGTGTGAACACTTTGTTTCATTTTCTGTTGGTGTTCGTTAGTTTCCAGTTCCATTTCCCATCCCCCCAACCATCACCTCAGTGGTAACCTTGGTAACATCAATAGATAAGAGGGCAGCCAGCCAATAGGAACACATATTCATTCCTAACTGACCTTCAGTGACCTGGAAAGTGTTTATTTGTATCATTTTCAGTTAGTGCGCACTAAATCGAGTTAGTGCGAACTAACACGATTTAACGATTTTTAACGATAAATCATTAGAATTTCTATTGTATCGTGTTCTATAACGATTTAAGACGATATTAACATTATCGGACGATAATTTTAATCGTTGAAAAACGATTCACATCCCTAGTGCACACATCTCCAAAGCTTTCAAAAAGGAGCAGGTCATGGGCATGGTTTGGTCAGGGCATGGACCTTTGGGGAATGAACCAGAGATGTTTTCCTAAATACATACGCACCTGAGCACATGCCCAGATCCCCTGCTGTGTAAGTTTACTTCTGCTATGGAGGAGGTGTATGTTATAAAATAAAGAAAAATAGGCAGATCTGTGGGATTTTCAGAGTTGGGGGCTAACTGAGGGGAGTAAAATCTACTAAACTAGGTTTGGAGGACCTACCCCTTAACTGGGTGAACCGGAGATGAACTGGTTTAACTGATAATGGTGTTGACATGCGCCACTTTTAAAATCCCCTGATTTATGCGGTAGAAGTAGGATTTGCAAGCACATGCGTACGCCCACTTAAAAGTTGGTGCACGTGTACATGCGGCCAGACTATTTTATAACATGCATGCATGCACATGCTCATGTATGTTATAAAATGGCTGTGTCCCTGGGTGTGAACTGATGCACGCACGCAAATGTGCGCCCACACACCAGTTTGAAAGTTACTATCAAAATGTATAGATCCTACAACACAAACCCATAATATACTCACAGGAAGAGAGAAGAGAAAGAGGGATAAGAAAGGAGCACTCAAATATTTAGCAAGTTTTAATAAACTACAAAAGGTGGCATTTCCCTAAAAGAACAGAAATATCAGGGAGAAGTATACATGAGATGACACTGAAGGGAATATGGGTCAGAGAATGGTAGATGTTTGGAATAGCTTGCCAGTAGAGGTCTTAGTAGCCAAAGCCATGAAAGAATTTTAATATGCCTGAGACACATATAGATATCAGTGAGTGAGACTATGGGGAGGGAGAGGTTGGGTGTTGGATTATATATGGAAACATATATGCTTTAGGGATATGCAGAAGAAAATTAATTGTTTTGTTTCATTCATTCATTTTTTGGGGACCTAAATTAGTTTCATTAGTTTTGAAACAAAAATTTTTTTATTCATTTTGTTTTTTTGTTGTTTTTTTTTCTTTACAATTAATGAGGGAAGCATTGCAGTCTATTTTACACTCCAGAATTGGGATTTTCTCATCAATTCTCATAAAATGTGGGAAGAAATCATCAAAAGAGGTAAAGAACTACAAGGTATATAGACTGTGGCGAAGTGACACTAAAAGTGGCATGAATAGCTTACAGCTCCATAAAGAGGCAAAGGGGTACCAGCATTGGCTGGAGTTTTCCAAGGCATCATCAGAGTAGCAAAAAAGAAAGTTAGAGTGAGAACACCTCAAGGCTTCAAAAGAGGGCACATCAAGAGGCATGTTCAAGAGGCAAAGTGGCACCAGAAGTGGCATCAGCATCCTAAGGCATCATGAAGGGGGAACAAACCAGAAAAGGGGCATAAAAAAACATCAGGGCACCGATAAAGGGACCAAGCAACATGGGTGGAATCAAGCTACCAACATGGGTGGCATCAAGCTTACACCTTGAGGAACACTCAAGGTGTAAGATCTGAGGTAGAGCAGCAAAGCACAATGGCAGAAAGATCCCCAAGGTATAAAGTCTGGGCATGGCAGCAAGGCTGAGTTACACAAAGACCCCCATTATGTAACATGAAGGGTATAGCAGCAAAACAGAATGGCATGGGAGTGGGAGAAGTCAGTCATTCTGTTGAAGCACTTGCCAATTGTCAAATTCAGAACAAGAGAATTAACATTGATAAGTTTCATTTTCTTGACATAAGCTTTAATTATATTCCCTGCTTGACCGTGATCTAGCTGCTGGATGGAATTTGGATTTTTTTGTGAAATGGGTTTTCCAAATAAAACTGATATCACATTCAGAACATGAAATGGTTTCTAATAAGTGGGATTTGGCTGTCTGGGTAAGTTGTGAGGTTTACTTTATTTAGAAAACTTTTCTTATTTTCTGTAGCTAAACTCTGGGTGTTCCATTTCCTGATCTTCTGGTTTTATATGAGTTCTCTATCACTACTGCAATTTTTATCACATTCAGAAAATTGAAATGGTTCCAACTGAGCATCTTTTCTCTTATACCTGCATTTGTTCATTTAATCAACCATCAAACAGGCTGATATTGTGGAGCATTATGGCACCTATACATGAGGCAGCTAGTCCCCTATGGTGGTATTAGAGTTATGGCAGCTGGACATGAGGCAGAAAGTCCCCTATGGTGGCATTAGGGTATGACAAGTAACAACATCTTCCTAAGACAAAATCTACAGAAGAAATGCACAGTATATTTCATGTCATTCTTCAAGATCAGCAACACTGGATTGAAAAGCAGCGATAGACTGGATCACTGTGATTTGTTGTCTCTGTGCTCTGGTCTTCTTGACAACAACTCACAGCCTGACACATGACTCACTGGGAAGAGCTGGCTTCTAACTTGCTAAATAGTTACAATTACTAACTGACTTCTGCTCCCCATTGATTTCTATGGTCCATAGACTTCAATGGCCCATAGGAATGAATTGGGATAAAACAAATGAAACTAATATAGTATGTTTTATTTGTAGGATGGTCCCCATTCCAAGAATGAAACAAATGGGACCCATTTGTTTTAGATGTCACATTTGTTTTAAATGACTGTACATCCCTAATATGATAATTCTCAGGGAATACCTGGGCAGAGACATGAGCAACTCCCTTAAACTGGGGATTCCTGGGGCTCACTGCTGTAAGCATTTGCCAAAAAGACTAAGAACAGCAAAAGTCTGAACAAAGTTAGTTTAATCTCACTATAACTTAATAGCAGAAATCCAAAGGAGATCAAGGGAATCAAGGCAAAGTAAAAAAAAAAATACACAGCCCAAGAAATCCAGGTAACAGGAACTCATGACAAGCAAAGACTGGAGCAAGGATCCAGAGATATGGAAGTAACATGAGCAACCAGGAATTAGGACAACAGAGGATTGGAATCATGAAGAAAGAAACTCAAGCAATCAATGAACCAGCAGGAAACACAATCTGAGGTGGGATGGAAATACCATGATCAATAAGGGTTGGTCCCTGCAGGGCTATCAGGACAAGGAAACACCTGCACATGTAGCAGTGTACATAGTTTTTAGATGTCAAGAGGACAAAATTCAGTTGTACTTTCTGGTACATGATGTTTCTGTCACCTTTGCTTTAGTAAGAAATTGCCTGTCCCCAGTTACAGATTGGATGGCTGTTAATGCCTTAATTTTAAATATCTCTAAAACTGAAGCCCTCTGGTTTGCTCGCCCATCTTTTTTTGCTCGCCAATCTTTTTTTAATGGCAAGATCATTAGATTTTCAGAAACTGTATGTAATCGGGGTTTTTACTTTGATTCTAAATTAACTTATTCATATCACCTGCAAACAGTCCTCGCAGCCGGATATTATAAGCTCAGAACACTCCACATCTGCGTCCTTTCCTAGGTGTTTCTGATTTCCGTATAACTTGTCCAGGCATTTATTTTTACTACTATAGACTAATGCAATATCTTTTTTATTGGTTTATCACAGGATCGTATGTGCTCTCTCCACCTTTTACAGACTTTGGCTGCACGATTGATTTTTAAAGCTCCTAAAATTGTGCATCTTACTCCTTTGCTTAAGGAGCTACTCTGTTGCCAGTTCAGAAAAGGATTAAATTTAAAATCCTCATATTAATTATTAAATCCCAACAACCTACAGCACCTTATTTAAATAACTTAGTTACTGCTTATGCATCTAGGTGAGCTTTACGATCCAGACATTTAAAGTTATTGAGCATTCCCGGGGGTTAAAGAAGTCCATTTACAAGCAACTCATAATCGGGCCTTGTCTATTGTTAGCCCTGGGCTGTGCTGCCAGATGAGCTTTGGCTTCTAACTGATATTAAGAGTTTTAGAAAGAAACTAAGGGAGTCATTTATCAAATTGCTTTGTGGCGTTTTTGCATGCAAAAACCACCATAACACACAGAGCACGGTTTTAATGTGGGAAATAACAATACCTTTGTCACACTTTGCAAATAGCATTTTAAGGAGAGAGAGAGAGAGACTGACGAGCTATACTTAGGTATTTTTACCTCTATATGAGGCCCACCTAGTAACTCGAGGTGAGGTTTAAGTAGTAGTGTAGGGGTTAGGGGCCCCTTTGTCATTCAGAGTGAGACGTACGAACAGAACAGTGCACTCTAGTGAAGATTTGATGACCTTCGCAGCATCAAGCTAGGTTGAGAGAACATTGTACAAATCTCATCTTTGTGTGAGTTTCCTCACTCTGAAGGACATCAAATCTTCACAAGAGTGCACTGTTCTGTTTGTACATCTCACTCTGAATGTCAAAGGGGCCCCTAACCCCTACACTACTTACTACTTAAACCTCACTTCGAGTTACTAAGTGGGCCTCTTATAGAGTTATAAATACCTAAGTACTATAGCTAGTCAGTCTCTCTCTCATAGGAATTGCAACAATTGTGGTACTTAGTGCAAAAAAGCTATCACACTCTGCGTAATACCTATGCAAAGCACTGAGATAGTACACTTTGTGATAAACAGGCTATTACCATAAAACACACCCCTTTTACTATCGCATGCGATATTTACTGCATTTTGATAAATCTAGGCCTAAATCGCTTATTATTTACTGAAGCTTTCCATGAATAATCTGTATGATGTTTTAATTATTTTTACTGTCATGTTTTGTATTTGGTTGTCATTAATGTTTTTTAATGTTCTTTTGTTACCCTCTGAGCATAACAATCTTACTATCAGCAGGCTAGAAATATTGTAAATAAATAAATAAGACTCTCTTACTGAATGTTAAATGTTCAATGCAGGAAATGGAATCTTATTCAGGAAAACAGGTAAATCAAGGCAAATTACTGCATTTCATTCAACATTTATTCAGGAACATATACTAAGACTGTTCTCCTCTTTTCTTTATGCAGGTTCTGTAAAAACAGAAAAATGTTTCTTCTCTCTGCACTCCTTTCACCTTATTTTTATTTAAGCCTCTATAAACTAACTCCTAGTATTTTTTTCTTACAGGTTCAAACACTCTTACAGGTAAATCACACAAACGAATAACTTAGTTATGGCACTCAGTCACACTTTCTATATTTAACTCCAGTTCTCTGTTACCCAGGTTTGCCAGAAGCAAGCATCAACATGAGATAAGTACGCAAAACTCACAACTGCTTTTGTAGATTCTAGTTTGACTGCATGTGGAGCACAATTCTTCCTGAAAACTCTTTCACTGTATGTTCCAAGTCTTTTGTTTCCCTTCACCAGAGCTCTGTTTTGCTATTTATTCAGATCAGAACAATTCTGTAACCTTGTGTGTGTGATGTAAATGTGGGTGCAGCACACGAGCTCACCATTAATCCCATGGTGGCCCTTTAGCAGGTGGTCTCCCGGTTCTGTGCGGGCTGCTCACAATGAGGTGCATTGCTCCCAAGGTTCAGGCAATCTAAGCTCCTCTTGACCTTGTCTCCCAGTGGTTGCTTCTGTGCTCTGTATGCTTAAAAAACTCAAAGAGAGAAACTATCTCCCTTCCACCATTAATCTTCTGTAGCCTGGTGTGTGTTGCTCACTGGTTAGAATACCTAATATGTGACAGAGAATCTTTGTATTCAAACATAAAATGTGTGTCCCTAGTGCTGATTTCTTGCTGCTTCAGCTCTCACTGTTAAGCAAGCACAGCGCTCTCTCTCACACTGGTCCGCAGAGTTTCTCTGCACTTTGAACTTTATTATCACATACACAATACAATTGCAGTATTTTAGGAAAATCTGGTTTCTCTGCACAGCAGTCAAATTCTTTAAGTAGTTAGACAGCCACAGTCTCACACAGAGGATTTATTTTCTCAGACACTGCACATTTTTCTGCTGCTTTTCAGGAGCAACACTTACTTAACACTTTTGGGTCTAAAGTTTTATTCCTTCCAGACCTCCTTTAGGCTACTCTATCTCAGGAAATGTATTTATGTTTCTGATGTAATCCACTTAGCACAACTGGTCTGCTATAGGCAGAATATAAACATTTAAAATAAATATTCTTCTGAAACACCTTCCTTTCCTGGAATTAGCCTGGTATAGTTTTAAAACTGTTTTTCCTTGTAATTTCTTTCTCCAAGAACAAGTCTCATACAGTTTCACAGGCTTGGCAGTTTCATTTATGCTTTGCTCTTTTTCAGTGTCTGCTTCTCTGATTAAGGGCACAGGTTCTCCAACAAGTACATTTTTCTCACACACTCACTTAGGGTTGAATTTTCAAAGGGTTACACACGTAAAAACTAGTAGGGGTGTGCAGGGATAAATTTGTTTTCGTTGTTTTGATTCATTTTGGGGGGGAATTTTTTTGCATGAATTTCAGTTTGTAGAATATTTGATTCATTTCATTCATGTGAAAAAAAAAAATCAAACATGAAAAAAACAAAAACCCAAAAATGAAGAAAAAAACGAAAACAGGACCTCCCAGCCCCACCAGCCATCCCTCCCACCCAATCGGAAAATTGCCAGGGCTAGGATCCCCCCTAGCCCCCACTTACTCGGTCTGGTGGGGATCTGCCAGCGAGGCCTAGGCCCAGGCAAAAGCCTTGTCCTTGGGTAGGCCGAGGCTGTGGCAGGTCACTATTTCCTCAGCCTTAGCCTACACTAGGCTGAGGCTTCTTAGGTCAGAGCCCGGGTCAGGCCCGGGCCTGGAGCCCAGACTCCTCTTTTGTGTCTTCTTTCTTTGGCTCTTCTTTTTTTATATACTGTTTATTAGCATAAAAGACTAAGGTGCAAATAACATAAAGCAGTGTAAGTAGTCCTGTCAAAAAATATTAAATAATAATAATACAGATTGTCATCAAGTAATATACCATCCAGAAATAGGCCTGACTGTTTCATCATATGCTCAATACCTTTATAGCAGAAGCTTTCATCATGTATATTTTACAATTTTCCTCTTCCATACATCACATTCATCCTCAAACATATACCACATCACTCCGCCCACACCAACAAACACATTTATAAAATCTGTACTGTTTTCATTTTTTACATCAGTTATGCTTCCAACCTTGATTCCTATGAAGCCATCATAAAGATTCCTGTAACTCTTGTGCAATAATCTGAAAAACTGCTTGCCATTTAGTCATAAAATCCCCTTGAGAAGAGCTCCATAACTCATATTGTTCTATTTGAAAGATTTCTATTAATAATCTAATCCACATTTCCACATCAGGTGCTTCTGTACTGATCTATTTCAAAAAGATATGTTACTGGTGATAGCTAGACAATGTATCAAACATATTACAATGTCCAACTAGCAAATCATCCTCCATTTCTATAATCTCCAGAATTATCAATATTTTACTTAACATCAAATTTACATGAAAAAATTGATTCACCTTCTGTATCTGTAGTACCTCTATCCAGAATCCTAGAATTTTAGGAAAGTTATATAGATTATGTACCCTTATCAAGCCCGAATTTAACACAAATATCAGAATCAGTGAGTCCCATACAAAAAAAGTCGAATTTTATCAATATAGGCTGACTGCAGTATTTTGAATTGCATTTCACAAATTCTTACATCTAAACTAATTTTATATAAATGTGAATAATAATTAGTCATATCAGCTACTTGTACTGGAGTTTATAACATATCAGACCAATATAAACTTTGGGGTATCAGAATAGCCTCCACCATGTGTTATGCCCGTCGGACACAGACGGCTGCGACCTCTCATGCTCACCTCTTTTTCCCCGCACCGTCAGTCCTAGGATGAATGGCGGCCTCCGCCAACCACCACCGACCTCCCCGGCATTCCCGGGACGGCTTAGGCACTGACGACCACCATCTTGTTTCCGGAATCACCTAAGGCGCATGCAAGGACCTCCTTTGTACACGTCATGGCGGGAACCTCAGGGGCATCCCCTCCGAATGATGTCAACTTGCTGCTGTACTTAAGCTGGCCGGCCCTGTGCTTCTAAGAGTTAGCAAGGAGTTCTCTCCTTGCTGAATCCATTCCATTCTTGGATCTCCAGTTCCAGTGTCCTTTCCTGGTGTTCAAACGCTCTGGGTACCCTCTCCACAGTGGCCCTTCTGCATTCCTGGCTATCCGCTCCTCGGAGGGCCTTACTGCCTTGGACTACTCCTGACCCACTTCTCGGGACTCTATCCTGGAACTTCCTCTTGTGAGTACCTTCTTCAAGTCTTCTACATTACCAGCCTTACTGAAGTTCCCTATGGTGTACCCCGAGCCTCAGGCCACTACCGTTCCTCTTCAGTGATTATTGTTCCAGCATATCTTGAGCTGCAGGGTATTGCCGCCTCTGCTACAAGATCCACTTCTGGGTTCCTGCACCTCAGACTATATCAACATCTACATATTCAGTACAGTGATCCTCGGCATACCCCGCGCTGCAGGCCTCTACCGGATCTACAGTTCTGAAGTAATCTCCTGGTGTACCCCGCACTGTAAGCCACTACCGGATCTTCTCATCAGTGGTATCACCCTGGGTATACCCTATCGCTCAAGGACTGTGTTTATTTGCATTTTCTGCTCCGCGGGTTATGCCTTGTCTTTCTTCTTAATAAATTCTCTATCACAGCTGTGTCCTACGTCGCTGAGACCACGCCCACCGACAGTGAGGCTCACAGGGCTCCTCCCTGTGAGCGGAGACATCTCTCATCTTGGCCCAGGGTTCACATTCTTACAAAACCATAACACCATATTATCTCTGCAAAAATTATACCATCCTGTGATATTATTTTTACCTTTTAATACCCTCCTATAAGCTTGAATACAGCATTTTTCATTGAATCTCGGAATATGTATAAGATAATATATAGTGTCTTGCTTGCAAATATGCATCCATAGATTTGAATAAATACCATATTTTCTTTTTAGATTCTCAAATCCACCAAGAGATCATCATTCATAAGATCTACTAGAAAAGCAAGGCCAGACAATGCCCACTGGCGAAAAATCTTTTCTCTAGCAGCTTACAATGCTGGATTATGACTAAAGGTAATCAAAAAAAGAAAATTTTGTGGGTAATGACCATTTACTCTTCAAATTTGCCCAAGCCTTACAAACTGGGACAATCAATGGATTCGCTTTTACATGTTTTAGTAAGGAGGAGGAGGAATAGCCTAGTGGTTAGAGCAGTGGGCTACAAACCCAAAGACCAGGGTTTGAGTCCTGCTGTCACTCCTTGTGACCTGGGGCAAGTCACTTTACTCTCCATTGCCTCAGATTGTAAACCCTCTGGGGATAGAAAAATACCTATAGTACCTGAATGTAAACCAATGTGATATCTCAGATTGAATGTTGGTGTATATAAAAAAAAAAATTATCTACTATGTTGATGGGATAATAAGGCAATATGAATTAGGGATGTGAATCATGCAATCAATCATCTTAACAATTGATTTTGGCTGGGGGGGGGGGGAAATCTGATCATCTTAATTTTTTTGGTTAAAAAATCGTTTTATCAGGGGAAGGGGGAGGGCGGGAAAACCAGCACACCAAAACAACCCTAAAACCCACCCCGACCCTTTAAAATAAATCCTCCACCTTCCCGAACCCCCCCAAAATGTTTTAAATTACCTGGGGTCCAGGGGGGGGGGGGGGGTCCCGGCACGATCTCCCGCTCTCTGGCCACGGCTGCGTTAATAGAAATGGCGCCGGTGGCCCTTTGCCCTTATCATATGACAGGGCAAAGGTAGCGCCGGCGCCATTTTGCCCTCACTATGTCGACATAGTGAGGGAAAGGTAGCGCCAGCGCCATTTTGCCCTCACTATGTCGACATAGTGAAGGAAAGGTAGCGCCGGCGCCATTTTGCCCTCACTATGTCGACATAGTGAGGGCAAAGGTAGCGCCGGCACCATTTTGAATATTGGCAAATCAGCCCGAGTGCAGAAGGTCACTCCCGGACCCCCACTGGACTTTTGGCAAGTCTTGTGGGGGTCAGGAGGCCCCCCCAAGCTGGCCAAAAGTCCCTGGGGGTCCAGCGGGGGTCCGGGAGCGATCTCCTGCACTCGTGACTTTGGGTCACAGGAACCAAAATGGCGCCGGCGCTACCTTTGCCCTGTCATATGGTAAGGGCAAAGGGCCACCGGTGCCATTTCTCTTAACGCAGCCGTGGCCCGAGAGTGGGAGATCACGCCGGGACCCCCCCACTGGACCCCAGGTAATTTAAAACATTTTGGGGGGGTTCGGGAGGGTGGGGGATTTCTTTTAAAGGGTCGGGGTGGGTTTTAGGGTTGTTTTGGTGTGCCGGTTTTCCCGCCCTCCCCCCTCCCCCGATTTACGATTTTTGACGATAAATCGGGGGAATTGTTATTGTATCGTGGCTCTAACAATTTTTGATGATTTAAAATATATCTGACGATTGTTTTAAATCGTCAAAAAACGATTCACATCCCTAATATGAATTCAGGTTCTCAACTATAAGTTATATATCTTCCAATAACCAATCTCCCATAAATCTTAATTGACACACAGCATTATACAAGTAAATATCAGGTAGAGTCACACCAACCAAGTCCTTCTTCTGAAATAATTTCTGTAACTGTATTCTCAGTTTCTTTTTACTCCATATAAAAGATGTCAGATTTTTGTGTAAAAGAATATCCTTTCTACATAACCAACACAGCAACATCTGTAAAACATGCAGCAGCTTTGAAATAACACCATTTTATATAATGCAAACCTACCTATCAATGTTAACTATGTGTTGCCAATTTTTCCAATGCAGGGCTAATAATATATTCTTTTCATATAACAATGTTCTATCCTTTGTAAGATAAACCCCCAAATATTTAATCTCTTTGGTTGCCTGTGAAAATGGAACATTCTCATCTATATCCACAATTTCCTGTGAGGTTACAGCCATAATTTCAGATTTTTGATAGTCGAAAGCCATATCAGCAAATGCTTCTCCAAATTGTTGAAAAATTCTAAAAATCACTGGTATAGAATTTTTAGTTTCTTTAACTAGCAACAAAATGTCATCAGCAAACAAGTTTAATTTATACTCTAATTCACCAACTCTAATCCCTTGAAACATATTACATTGTCTTAATTTAATGGCCAAAGGTTCAAGGGATAAAACAAACAGACGAGGGGACAGAGGGCAACCCTGTCTGCTTCCACTTTGTAAAATGAAATGAGTTGTGGGCTCCCCATTAACCAATATACTTGCTATAGGATGATCATAAAGTCATTGTATATATTGCAGAAAAGGCCCCTGTAATCCAAAGTTTTGCAATATCCAAATAAATAGTCCCAACTAACTTTATCAAATGCCTTTTCAGATCTATACTCACGATATACACTTGCTCTGCAGAACAGTGTACTGTATGCATAGCTGCCAACAGTTTGCGAAAATTTGCAGTGGACTGTCGTCCCATCACAAAGTTTAGGGAGATAAACTTTCAATCTTTCTGCTAATAAATAGCTAATAATTTACTATCTTGATTTATCAATAAAATGGGGCGATATGAAGCAGATTCTGATGGATCTTTATCAGGTTTTAACAAAATTGTTATTAAGGCCAAATTCAATGTATCATTCAGATTCCCTTTCTGTAAGATTGTTGAGAAGTGATCCAACAATGCAGAAGATATTTCCTGTTTTAAGCATGTATAAAATTCACTCTCATACCCATCAGGACCAGGCGTCTTATAAGTAGAAAAGGATGCATTTACTTTTTTAATTTCTCTAGTAGTAAGTGTTGCTTTTAACCTTTCAGATTCCATAGTTCCTGGCATAGTTAATTCTGAGAAAACCTTTCAGATTCCATAGTTCCTGGCAGAGTTAATTCTGAGAAAAAAGTTGTCCTATCCATTTGGGAACTAGAAAAGGAAGAATATAAATTTTCATTAAAAGTTTTAAAAATATTTTTCACTTGTTTTTTTTCTTTAGGACTCTTATCATTAACATCTTTCATATCCAAAATATATATGCGCTGTTTAGTCTTTTGTTCTAACCTTGCCAATAGACATCCAGCTCTATTGCCATATTTATATAGTTTGGCTTAATAAAAGAGATTATTGTATCTTTTCTTGCAATAAAATGTTCATATTTACTCGACCCTTCTCCAGCATTTTCTGTGTCTCTGGTGTTCTCTGTTTAACATGTGCAGCTTTAGCCTCTATCAGTGCCTAGGTAACTACTTGCCATTTTGCTTTATACAAAGTTTTCTTCCTAGCAGTATAAGATATTATATCACCTCTGAGTACAACCTTAATGGTTTCCCGAAAAACTCTGGCATCAATTGTGGCATTCCAATTATGAGCCTTATAAAGCTGCCACCTAGCCTTCGAATGCTCCCTAAATTCAGGATCTTTAAACCACACTGGACTTAATTTCCATGAAAATGGCTGTTTCATGCTATCCCCCATTTGTATGGTAATATCAATTGAGGAATGATCAGATAGCAGATTAGCCCCAATCTCGGAAGTCTGTATGCCCGCATATAATATCTTGGATATCAAGAAATAATCTATTTTGGAGTAAGATTTTATACATTAGAAAAAAAATGTAAAGTACAAATCATCTAGGGTTTGATTTTTTTTAAATACACTAAAATTTTCTTCCGCTTCACAGGAGAATGTATCCCATTAACATTCCAAGAGTGAAAGAAAAATAGCTTGTGAAGTCATGTTAAAAGTATCAAGGGGATTTATAGAGAATAAAAGTATTAGATATGGCTCTCTCACACCCCAGCCTGAGTGAGCCTCACCAAACATAGCAGCCTGATAAAAATCTTGTTATGTTTGGTAAGCTAAGGCTTTTCACCATGGGTGGTCCTCCTTAGTTCGAGCCGGAAACAGAGGGGGTTCCCGTGATGCCTACTGCAGCAAAAACGTGGCAGGCCGTTGCACAGGCCAAGTCATGCAGTGAATGCTGCTCTGCTGCTCTGCTGAGCAAGTGTCCCCTAGGCGCATACGCAGGTGCCTCGATAGGATTTAAAGGGCCTGCGGCGGGAAAGCCACCGTAGCACCCCCGGATGACGTCTCCTGGACCGCCCTATTTAAGGACAGCCCGGACCAGCCTTGAGTGCATCAGCAATGGGTTGACTCCTGTAAGTAGTAAGTTGCTAGTGTTCTCGCTTCTGAGTTCCTGGTTCCGGTCCTGTTTTTGTGCTGCCATTCCTGCCCCGTCGCCTCTTCAGCTCCTTTCTTCTGGATTGGCTCTTTGGTTTGGACCTCGGCTGGCCTTGACTCTGTCTTTTTCTTGGCTTGTCCCCCAGCTGATCTCGGACCTCGTCTTGACCTTGCTTGTTCTGCCATCTACCCCAACCACGGTTTGTCTTCAGTTCTGCTGTTTTCCTGCCTGCCCCGACCTCGTCCCATATGGACTTGTCCTTCTTGCCCGATCCCTTCTTTGGATACCTTGCAATCCAGAGGCCTGTGCCTAAGTCCATCCAGCCCCTGCACCCAAAGGATCAACCTGCGGGGAACTTGGGCTGGTAGTGGTGAAGTCCCTGTTAAGCCTCTGCATCAGCCAATTTCCGCCCGCCGACAGCAGCAACCTCGCTTCAGTTCAGGAGTCCACCGATGTAACAGATCTTCCATAAAATTATACCATATGCTAGAAGCATATTAACTAAGAAAATAAGAAACAACATGCATACCTGCCTCTCATTAATACCATTCCAACTAAACAAATCACATGTACAACCTATACACTTATCACTTGCAACACCTGCTTCATGCATCTTCCCCATATTGATTTCCAAAGCTCCATATTGAATACCCATCCTTGATGTAGTAAAAGAGGACAGGATATTGCCTCCCCATCCCACTCCTCTCAAATAAATCAAAATCCACCATCTATTCAACAGTATCCATATCAATTTACAAACCTCATATGTTAAAGGAAAAAAAAAAGACAAGAGAATCATCAATAAGAATCAAACCCAAAATAAAGTTATTTTTTCTTTTCTTTTTTACATCTCTCCCTTCCTCCTCACAAATATTTTGAATAGTTTACATCAAGATGTCTCCCAATATTAAAAAAAAAAAAGAAAGAGAAATGAGACTCCTTCTCCAGATCTGTCTTCAAACTTGCAAGTGATGATTATAAGAATAAATCTTCAGAAGGGCCAACCATTCCTTCCAGGTTGCAGTTCAAACAAAAAGAAAAACCAAATTTACCAAGTGTAAAGAATCATTGGAGGAACTTGAAAGCAAGGATTATTCCTCTACATAAATCGCATTACACGATTCTCCAGTTTCTTTTCTCCTACAGTCTTCAAGTCAAAAAATTATAAACTAGTCAACCTTTGTCAAATAAAGTCAACAACTTTAGGAAAATGGATAGTCCCATTCATCTTCTGTGCGCAATTGAACACAAAATGCCATATTAGCAATTTCATGCTGCATCTCACAGCACACAGACTTAGAGAAACAAAAAAGATGGGGAATATAAATCAGGCAACTCCCAGGACCGTATCCATATAATATTTTACTTCTTTTGCTGTTGTAAATAACTTACTTTCTCCATTGTGAAAAATACACAATCGAGCTGGGTATTGCAAGTGTAACCTGGGCACCTTTTGAGGGTTACTATTAAGCCCTAGAAATAGACTTGCAGTGCAGTTAGAGAAAGGAATTAGGGGGAGGACCCATTCTGTGACACCCGTCCCAGCGGCGGGGCTGAAATGATATCCCCTGTAGGAAGCTTTTTGGCAGAGCTCCACAAAGGACTCTGTGGCTAAGTTGAAAGTTAGAGACAAAGGTTGGATTTTTTTCCTAAGTTACATTTTGGCCTAACTAGAGCCTTGGAAATGCTTTCAGACACTCCTGGCTGGGTTTGGACTACACTGCTATGCTCTCCAACCGAGGTACAGAGTGTTTTGTCTAGGAACTGAGTTGGATTCTGGACATTTGAGTAAAGGAGACCTGCTGAAGGCCTGGGTCTTTCCGAGGCTCAGGGAGTGGGGAATCCTGAGTCAAAGACACCCAAATTTAAGGAAGACTTGCCCCTGAAGTAGGGGTGACCTATTGTAGAGGACCTCCAAAGTTATCTATTTTGGGGAACAAAGAAGTATTTTTTTCAAGATCTAGGAGGAAGTGATTTTTCTGCCCCTCTTCCTACCCATTGGTGGACCTAAGGTTCCATCCAGGATCCCTTCCACCAGGGGATCCACCTCCAGAGAAGATACAACTAACTGAGTAACTATCAGTTTAATAGGAGAGGACGCTGACTCTGAGTCTTCAGTAAACCCTAGGGATAGAGACATTAACTCTCTGTGCCGGGATAAGATGTTTTCTAATTGGGAGGGGATCCTGCCCATGAAAGGGGCCCTAACCTGAGGTGTCTACTGCTCCACCTAACCCAGGACAGCAGCTGGATTCCTTGGCCCAGATATAAGACTCTTGCACAGATAGAGGATACAAAATTTGTAACAGAGAAAGAGAAAAAAAAAACTGTGGAGCTGGAAACATTTT
This sequence comes from Rhinatrema bivittatum, assembly GCF_901001135.1. NCBI lineage: Eukaryota > Metazoa > Chordata > Amphibia > Gymnophiona > Rhinatrematidae > Rhinatrema > Rhinatrema bivittatum. The sequence goes on from NC_042616.1 coordinate 715,775,523, forward strand.
TATTTGTGCCATTGAACCGCACTGTTTGCAGTAAAGTTATTTTTGGACACTAAATCTGTTGTGCCTGTGTCTCATTTGGCATCTAGCACACAGCACAAAGTGAAAAAATTCACCTAACACAGGGAATTCAGCGCAGGAAGTTTGCAACCCCACACTGGAACCTGAGAGAGCTCCTTTCTACCCCTAGTCAAAAGGACCTGCACCTTGGGAACAGAAGAGTCATATCAGCTAGCCAGGGTTCCCACTTTGTAGAGCAGATAAATAACTTTATGACCCCACCCGTGCTTGACTTGCACACTGGGGTAGAATTACCTAAGGTAAAATGAATACCTTTTTGGTACAGTGCAATAGGGTGTTATATCTTTCCTCTTTGCCACTACTTGTGAAAAAATCTTTCCAAGATTTTTGGTACAAATGGTGCCTTCCGCTGGGGTGAATACGCTAGTTATTTATTTATTTAAAATCTTTTCTATACCGTCGCTAAGTTAAATACCATCGCAACGGTTTACATGTAGGCACATATTTAATGTAGGTAAACGTGTACTATAGTACATTCTAACAGGTGCCATCAAAGGTTCGGTTACAATATATCATTAGACATAGTCATTTAGCGAAGTAGTTCATGACCAATTGTACCAAGGTACTTACACGGGTAGTTTTATCACACATAGTATTATAGTTATGCTTATTGTGGTGTAAAGTTCATAGATTAATCTACTGTACAGTCCTAAGTACTGTGTGTCGTTGCGACTGCAATTTGGTGCGACTGCAGTGGATGGCGTCAGTTGGCAATAGAAAAGCTGAAGAAAGAAGATGCAGAAGAGGAGCTCTGAGTCTGAGGCCAACCCTGGGCCAAGGCCCCAGCATCAGGACACAGTCTCTGGACTGGGCCATGGTGTCCTGCCTGGGCCCAAGCACTGGCCAAGGCCAAAGCATCAACCTTGAGTAGTCCTCGGCTGAGGTCACAGCAGCCTACGGAAGGCAGAGGCTTTGGTCTGGGCCTAGGCTGAGGCCCAAGCATTGGAACCTGGCCTCAGGGCCAGGCCCCAGGGTTGGGCCTGGATCCGGGTCCAGGACCAGACCTCGGGACCTAGCCTTTGTCGGATATTTTATTTATTTTTTTATTTATTTAGATTTATATTCTGCTTTTTGCACTGTTTTCAGCACTTCACAGTGGATTACATTCAGCTACTGTAGGTATTTCCCTATCCCCAAAGGGCTTACAATCTAAGTTTGTACCTGAGGCAATGGAGGGTAAAGTGACTTGCCCAAGGTCACAAGGAGCAACAGTGGCATCCGATGGATCAGGTAAGTTCATTTTAATTTTTTTTGTCATGGCCAAGGCCCCAGGGTCAGCTCCGGGCCTAGGCCGAGACTCTGCTTTGGGCCCCAGCGGGTGCCCTAGGTGAAGCCCTGGCCTTGGGCTTAGGCCTAGCCTGGATGCATTCAATTACAATGAATGGAACGAATAAAGTTCATTTTATTCAGGGGCACCAAATTTGTTTTAGGGCCACTCAATGAAATGTTTGACCTTATTTGTCGCTTTTTGTGCATTCGTTTTAAACAAATGCACATCCCTAAAAACCAGCATATATGTGTGCAAGTAGCATGTACTTGTGTATATGCAATTATAAACATTAAACATAAGAACATAAGATATGCCATATTGGGTCAGATCAAGGATCCATTAAGCCCAGCATCCTGTTTCCAACAGTGGCCAACCAAGTCACAAGTACCTGGCAAGAACCCAAACATTAAATAGGTCTCAAGCTTAAATTGCTTATTAATTAATAGTGGTTTATGGACTTTTCCTCTAGGAACTTATCCAAACTTTTTCTAAACCTAGTTACACTAACTGCCATAACCACATCCTCTGGCAATGAATTCCAGAGTTTAACAATGCTGTGCATATTTTCATTTTCGTGCACACATCTACAAACATCTAAACATATATAAAAAAAAGGCATTCTAGGGGCGTTCCAGGCAGGGCCAATATTTATGTGCATAAGTTGCTGTTTTATAAGAGATTTACATGAGTACATCTGGTCTATCCAGTCTTCCCAGTCACACCAACTTATCATATCTGTAATCCCTACTACTCTTTCAGAGATCTCCTGTGTTTGTTCCAGGCTTTCCTTGAACACAGATACTGTCCTTGTTTCTACCACCCTTTCTGTAAAAAAAAAAAAAAAAAAAAAAGTCCTCAGATTATTATTATTAGTCCTTTTACTCTCATCTCCTGAAAAAAAAAACAAAAAAAAACTGCTGAATCACAGCCTGGGAACTGCTATGACTTTCAGTATGTTCTTAAAGGGACAGTAAATAATCACTCCCTTCCATATCAAAGTATAAGCAAACTTTTTTCTTTTTATATTTCAGCAGTTTATAATATCCTTAGGGGTTGATTTTAAAAGTGTTGCTCATGCAAAAATGCCCATGCATGCAAGTACATGGGACGCACATGAGCAGTGCAGATTTTAAAGGTTGTGATGTGTGTGTGTGTGTGTATGTATGTATATATGTGTGTGTGTGTGTGTGTGTGTGTGTGTGTGTGTGTGTGTGTGTGTGTGTGTACGTGCATTCACAAAAAACAAGGGGATGAAAAAGAGGCAGAGCTTGGGCTTCCCAGGGTGGGGCCAACTTTTGTGTGCAAAACTCTATATTGTAAAACAGAGGGCTGCAGTGTCCAGCGGCTTGTTAGCCAAGTAACTTTACTGCTTCATCTGCTGAGGAGCAAATCTACAGATCTTGTGTTCTAGCGCTTACAACAGGGCGAGGGGTCCGAGTCAACTGGGGTGCATGCAGGGTGAAGAATCAGAGGGTCTGTATGACCTCAAGATTGACTGGGCAAACTGGTGGACTAATTGTAAAAACTGAGAATGTCCCTCGCGTGAGCTGTTCTAAAATCTGCTTACATATACGCATTAAAACCGGCAAAATTCTATGGGAGATATGAGAAATAGGTTTGCTTGAGTAACCTCTTAAAATTAGGAGCATATTCTCGCTCAGTATACGTGCATGGTTTAACATTCTATTGTTTCTCTGTTCCTGCACCAAGACGCATGTGTATGGGCACACTCACGCTCATTTTAAAATTTGCCTGCATGGTCAGAGAGTGACAATAAGAGGGTAAAGGTAAAGAAGATAATGGCAAAGCTATAGCAATGTAGATGATCAAATTTGTATGGAAGAAGCTGAGATACAACAAAAAATACCACTGAACCATAAACAATCCTAAATAAGTGGTACATGACAAGTGTTTATTATGTTCTTTTTATAAATAAAATCCCCTTTTAAATTACCAACATGGTCAACTTCAGACCTATTAAAGAAAGTGGGAAATCAGTGTGCTCAAAGAAAGGAAGCCCTGGAGGAAAAAATAGCAAAGTCCCTTTAGCTCATCACCACAGATCAATTCTCCCATTTAGCCAATGCTGGTCTCGCTAAGGCTAAGAGATAGTTTTAGTTAGGACAGTATAGGCTGGGGCAAACTGGCTGGCAAAATGGCCTTTATGTATGGTTGCAATGAAGTCAATTTATTAACAAGCAAAATTTTTTGTGAATGGTGTTTCATTACCAAAATCCTTAAATTTTGTGCAATATCTATATAAATAAAAATGTAAATGTTTGTTTGTTCAAAATCTTAAATCTCCGAAGGTTCTTCACCGATTGCTTTGAAATTTTGACACAACATTGCATTCGAATACGTGCGTGTTTTTATATACCTATATTATATAGATATCAAACCAGTGACAGGTAAAAATATGCTTTTTTGGAAAAACAGCGCCATCTGTTGGACGTAAAAGCAACACACGCTATCTACAATATAAATGGGCTCTGACCACGGACCGCAAATGCGCAGTAGAGAGCAGCTCTACCGAGCATGTGCAGACCATAGAGCTCTGCGCTACGTGCTGGGTGTCACAGAGGGGAGGAGGAAAGGGCAGACGAGTCGCCGCTCTGAGAAATGGCTCAGCCCGTTCCTCCGCCGCTGGGGAAGGGGGGAGGGAGTAGGGACTGCTGGACAGTTACACAGTTACAGGAGGAGGAAAGGGTAGAAGAGTCGCCGAGCCAGTCCGTCCACCGCCGGGGAAGGGGGGGGGAGGGAGTTGGGACGGCCGGAGCAGAGCAAATGCGCATTGTGAAATTAAACCAGACTGAGCCATGACAACTCGAGGTCGGGTACAGCTAGTTGTAAATAATACACACTATTTAGGGATTTTTCATATGATGTGTCATTTATATTTCACATTGCTATGCACAAAATTTTATTTAAATTCAAAATGTATGAGCTTCTATGATACAATTGTAGCAGGGATTAGAATCCGCATAAATATTCTTTACCAGTGGTCATATTGGGATTTTTCAGAAAGGCTTTTTCAATATCCTGCTCCTCTCCAGCTTTTAGGACCTCCTCTTTTTTGGGACCGGGCTCAGTGGAATAAATTGAGCATGTGCAGTAGTCAGTAGGGATGTGCAGGAGAAAAAAATTTGTTTTTGTTTTCAGTTCATTTTTGTGAGGGTTTCCCATGATTTTCTGTTCATGAACTGTTTGATTCATGAGAAAAAAATGAATCAAACAATTAAAAAAAAATGCCAAAAACTGAAAACGAGGCCTCCCGAGGCTGCCCGCCTGCCCGCCTAAACAAATGCCCCCACTTAGCTAGTCCAGTGAAGATCCGCCAGCTTTAGTTTTGCGAGGGCCGAGAGCGTAATAGGTCAACGTGACCTTGGCCTACTCAAGGCTGAGGCTTCAGCCCAACATGGAAGCTAGGTCCCAATGCCAGGGTCTTAGCCCGGACCCAGGTCCAGCGCCACGACCTGACCCAGAAGCTGGGTCCTGAAGCTGGGGGCAGGGCCTGGATCCAGGACTGACACCGCGACCGCGACTCAACCCAGATGCCAGCTCCCAATGCCGGGAGCCCAGACCCAGGCCTGATGCTGTGACCTGACCTGGAGTCTGGGACCTAGGCCAAGACCCGGGCCCAATGCCAGGTCCTCAACCCAAGCCCAGGCCCAGATCTTGGCGCCCAGGCCTCGGAGCCTTTTCTTGGTCCTCTTCATTCTTAGGCACTTGCAAGTCAAATGACGTCATCCACTAGGGTCACGCCAGAGTTAATTAACTCTGACACATTCACCCCAGAACACGGTGCCATTTTGATGTATGGCATTGCCGTACACATTGCCATATATCAAAATGACATCATCTACTGGGGTGAATGTGACAGAGTTAATTAAGTACCTTATGTATAAAAGATTAGTTTTTGAAATGAAGAGGACCAAGAAGAGGATCTGAGGCCTGGGCCTGACCCTGGGCCGAGGCCCAAACATTGGGACCCTGTCTCTTGGCCAAGGCCTTGGCATCAGGCCTGGGTCTGGGCTAGGCTCCAGAATGGGGACCTGGCCTTCGTTGGATAACTGACAGATAAGATATCTTTTTGGAATGAAGAGGACAAAGAAGAGGGTCTGAGGCCTGGGCCTAATCCTGGGCCAAGGTCTAGGCATCAGGACCCGGCCTCCTGGCCAAGGCTCTGGCATCAGGCCTAGATCCAGGCTTAGGCCCCAGTGTCAGGAACCAGCCTCTGAGTTGGAATGTGGCATTAGACCTGGGTCTGGGCCGAGGCTCCAGTGTTGGGCTTAGGGCAGGGACCCGGCCTCTGGGTCGGGTCATAGTGTCAGGCCTGAGCCCAGGCCCTGGCCTATGCCAAGGCTATGGCATCGGGACCCTGCATTGGGCCTGGGTCTGGGCTGAGGCCCCGGCATTGGGGCCCGGCTTCCGGGTTGGGTCTCGACATTGTGCCTGGGTCTGGGCTTAGGCCCTGGCATCAGGACTTGGCCTTCATCAGATACCTGATGGATAAGGTAAGGTTTTTTTTTTTGTTAGTCTCAGCCAAGGCCCCAGCATTGGCTCATGTCTCTGCCGAGACCTTAGCATCAAGCTCGGGCTTAGACCATGGCCTTGCTTTGGGCCTTGGCCTATGCCCTAGGTGAGGCTCCGGCTTTGGGCCTAGACCTAGGCCTGAATCATTAGTTTAAAACAAAATGAACAAGATTAATTTCATTTGAGGGAGCCCCCAATTCATTTCGGGGCTCCCCCAAATGAAACAAATTAGCCGTATTCATTGCATTTTTCAGTTTCATTTTAAATGAATGCACATCCCTAGTAGTCAGAGGGAAGATGAGACTGCAGATAGAAGAGGGGTTGGTGGTAGAAGATTAAAGAAGAGGGTTAGGAGATCATCCCAGGATCCCAGTGTAGAGGAGTGTTTTCATAGGAGAAGACTCTGAGTAGGTCCACAAAAACTATTCAAGTGAAGAAGTTTTTAAAAATAAGAGTTTTCTGAAGATTTTTGAAGAGTGATTTTGATATTTTGGATCAGCTCCTGACTGAGAGGGAGGATTCCCTGGAAGGAAAAGCTGTGTCCTTGTTTTTGCCTCTTGCACCCAGTTAACAGCAAGGTGGAAGACAGATTGGAATTTTTGAGAGATTGGAGTTTTTTGAGAGTTATGAGAAGTACTTTGGAAATACATCTTTTTTTTTTTTTTAAGCTGGGGAAAGGTTTTCCATTATCCCTGGTATTTGTTGGAACTGAAGAACTTACCTACCCTTATTGGGGAAGGCATTGTAGACCAAGACACAGTTGAGTAAGAGGGTCATCAAAAGAGGTATTATGGACAGAGAAGCCTATTTTTTTCTTATTTGTATTTTCATTTTATTCATGATTTTTGGAATCATTGCCTGGATATTATTTTTCAAGCTTAAGTAAACATTTTTATTATTTGAACACCAACCTTGGACTCTGAGCCTTTTACTGAAGTGTGTCCTTTTGGATTGACTGACCCCCTTCACTGCGAGTATTGATAAAAGAGTGAGACTGATGAGAGTGACTGTGCAGCCTGGTTACCTCACCACAGCAAGAATACCCCTGGAAGCTTAGGACCCCTCCCTGCCGGTGAACCCCCAGAGCTGAAGTTTGGTGTTTGAGAGTGAAAGAGGTCCAGGAAGGTAAAGACAGCCCTGTGACATTGGCCCCACCCTGAGAAGCCCAAGCCCCGCCTCTTTTTCATCCCCTTGTTTTTTGCATCAGGAAACCCTCTGCCAGAGAGGGCTTTACACAATATTATGCAAAACAGCTTATTAATTCTGAATTCCACAACAAAAGGTTTGCAAAGATATCTTCGTGGGTTATTTTTAACAAAAAAGTCTATCAATGAGGTGAGTTATCTTTTTTGCAAAGATTTTCACAGAAACGTTTGCGTGCAGTTTTTCTGCCCAGCTCATTTTCATTGGTAGAAAAAATTGTGCACAACAAAATAGGCAACCTCCCATGACAAATTGCACAAGTTAATATAAGATTCTCAAGAATGTTGCAATGCTTAGAATAGGCTGTTGGGTTCTTCTGCTTTTCATCATTTACAGCTGTTTCCTAAAACTCCCTATTCTCCCCGAGCCTGAAGATCCTTTGGGAATCCCTTGCTCCTCTTATTCTTTTCAACAGATGGAATTCAGTTATCTCAGTGACAAGGTAGCATTACTTCAAAGTAACAAAATATGTAAATTAGAAGCAAGAAATGAGTATACACTGCATTAACACTCAAAAATGATTTCTACTGCCGTGTATGCATCAGCATGTTCTGTGCTGCTGCCAGTATTTGTACCATAGAAAAACAGTTTTTCTCATAATCCAGATGTAAAGTAGAAACATTGATCACTGCTCAAAGATACTGTAAGTGTTTGGTTTTGATGTTCACTTTGTTGTTTTGACTTGTTAGGGATAGAATGTCTTTGAGTTATTTTCCTTTATCCACAGGGTTATTGAGACAGATGTTTATTGAAATGGAGAGCTAGTAGCAGCAAATATTTGGTGTATAATGTCATGAAGCAGCCCTCTGGCCAGTTATTCGACCCTTTTGGACCACCTCTGGATACTGAATTCAGCAGTGTTTCTTTCTATCTTCTCTGTGCTCTTACCCTTAGCCTTGAGAAGGTCTGTAGTGAGAGACCCGGTAGGCAGTGTTGACTTTCCACTCTCTGGGTTTCCTTAGTAGGATTGCCAACCAACCAATATTTGGCTGGCCTAGCCAGTTTTCTGCTGACTACCAGCCTCCACACCAGCAAAGGTTCTCTCCTCTGTCCCACAGATCGTTCTTTTTCATAGCGCAAGCCAGTCCCAAGTGGTAGCGTATCCTGTTTTTATGTTTTTATGAGTATTAGAAAACCACATTGTGGGAGAAAGTAAGAGGTCCCTATTGAAAAGCATTTAGCCGGATAACTCAGAAGATATCTGACTAAATGAAGATTTGGGCATTTATCAGGCAAACTTCTAGCTGGCTAATAATATCTGACTGCCGAATTGAAGGAAAATCCAGAAAATGTTAACACTGTGCTTTCCAGGTCACATGTTAGGAAGAATGGTCTCCAGATACCCCAAAACTCTTCTAACACTTGGTTAGCAACATCAAGAAGCTTTTTATCCTAGATATTTCCATGAGGAAAACAATACTTCAGTTTATATTTACTGTACATTTATTGTTGGCAGATTCCTGACACGTTTTTGTCTTCTCCATGACCTTCTGCTGTTTTCATTATGAAATATATAGATGCTTTTGTCTTCTCTCTCTCTTCATGTCTCATGATGGGGTTTTTTTCAGTCTACTGAGTCCTGTTCACTTGGCTGCTTCAAAGGTTCAAATGAGATAACTGGGAAATCGATCTACTGAGAAGTTTCCCTGGAGGGCAACAATGATAAATTCTTATACATACATTTTCAAAGACTTTTAGGCCTTTAGTCACTTCTACATGGTGAAAATAGAGTTAAAACGCCCATTCAGCCATATGTGATAAGCAGAGTTTCAGTCGCCTGCAAGCATGCCTGCACATTCATAAACGGGCAGATTTTTAAAAGTGTGTGCCCGCGCGTACTTTTGTTCGCACAACCGGCGCGAACAAAAGTTCACCGGATTTTAAAAGATACGCGCGCAGCCGTGCGTATCTTTTAAAATCCGGGGTCGGCGCACGCAAGGCTGCGCAAAATCGGCAGCTTGCACGCGCCGAGCCGCGCAGCCTGCCTCCGTTCCCTCAGAGGCCGCTCCGAAATCGGAGCGGCCTCGGAGGGAACTTTTTTTTCTTGTCCCCCCCACACCTTTCCCTCCCTTCCCCTAACCCACCCCCCAGCCCTAACTAAATCCCCCTCCCCTACCTTTTTTCTTTGAGTTACTCCTGCCTCTGGCAGGCGTAACTTGTGCGCGTCGCCGGCCCCCTGCCCCCGACACGCCCCCCCGACATGCCCCCCCAAGCAAAGCCTCAGGACTTACGTGTGTCCCAGGGCTTTGCGCACGCCGGCGGCCTATGCAAAATAGGCCGCCGGCGTGCAGGTGCCCTGCGCACGTAAATCCAGCAAGATTTACGCGTGCAAGGCTTTTAAAATCTATCCCAATGTGTGCAAACTTGGAGGCCGATGTAATACGGTGCGCTCAACAGAAGACACAGTTTAACCCACAGTTGCGCCCATATTTTTTTGTGCGCACACTTTATTGCTAATGCATCAAGGAGTTTTGTGCACAAAAATGTGTGTTCAATTAGCGCCCTCGCATGAGAATTCCATCCTATGATGACATTAGCTATTACTCTACAATGTAGAGAGGTGGCCTACCTCACATTTTCTTAGCACTGGTAATTTAACTCCCAGTCCGAGGTGGAATAAGGTTTCCAGGACTAACGTTAGTGTTGTGCGTCCCGGCCACGTGGGTGCCGTGATCGGGCCTGCTCACCTGGCATTACCTACCACAAGCACAGGCCTGCCTGCTGCAGCGAACCCCAGGCGTCCCCGTCGCTCACTGCTGCCTTCCTCGGTGTCTCCGTCCCTGCAGGCCTCACAGCGGAGCTCCCATCGGGCTCCGCGTCCTCGACCGTCTTGGCCCCACCCCTAGGCGCGCGCGTGGCCGACCTCTCCACACTTAAAGGGAGCAGCGTGGGAAAACCCCAGGAGGCACATGCTGATAACATCATTAAGGCTCCATATATAAGGCAGGGCTCAAACCCCTGATCCCTGCCTTGGCATTCGGGTTGACACCGTTGGTATAGTGAGTTTGCCTCCTGTTCCAGTGTCTCCCTGTTCCAGTGTCTCCCTGTTCCTGTGTCCTTCCCAGGTAGTACCCATCTGGACTGACTTCTTGGTACTGACCTCTGCCTGCCTGACCATTCTTCCTCCTGCCGCCTGGAACTGACCTCTACCTGCCTGACCATTCTTCTGCCTGCCGCCTGGAACTGACCACTGCCTGCCTGACCTCTGTTTGCCGCCTGGAACCGATCCTCACTTGACACTACTACGCACGGACTTTCTCTGGTATTGACCCCCGCTTTGGCTGACCTCTCGTGGACTGATACTCTGGCTTTGACCCCTTGCGCTACACACGGACACTCTCTTCTGGCCCCCAGTGACCAACGGGCCTACATACTTGGATAACAACCGCGGCTTCCACATGGCTAGACCTGCAGGTGCTGCCTGTCCCATCCGGAGGACCTCTCTGAACTGTTGCCTTCCCGAGGTCTCCGGAACTTCTGGTTCTGGCCTAGCCCATTCACTTTGCATCAGCTGCACACCCTTACTTGTGGTGGGCACACCTCTCCAATACCTCTCCGGGAGACCACTGGAGGGCCATCTAAGTCCAGGCGGTCCGGGTACCCAAGGGCTCAACCTGCAGAAACCCCAGACTGTTATTGGTGAAGCTCCAGCTAGCCTCTGTTTCCTTGTGTGCGCCGCCTCCTGGTGGCAAGTGCTCTCTGGGTCCGACCAGAGGGCCATACCAATCCTGCACCAGGCCAAGGGTCCACCTCCAGTCTATGGGTGGAAGTTGGAATATCAGTCCTGGGACTTGTAGTTGAGATGCTATGTGCAGAAAACATGCTTTGTGTACAAAAAAATATATTTTCAATGCATAAAATACGATTTATGCACACAAAAATGCTTTCTTCTGTGAAAATAGTTTTGTATGCATAACTCATTTTATGCATGGAAAATAAGATTTGTGCATATAAACCATGTTTTCTGCACACAAAATATTATTTGTGTGCATAATTAATATTTTGCTTGGCGAGAAGCCTTTTTTTGGCACATTTTCTGGTTTGTGTGCATTTTTAAATCCTGTGTGCATTTTTAACTCCTGATGCATTAGCATACTATTAGCATACTGCATCGGGAGTTTAAAAAAAAAAAAGTACCTGTGCTTTCAACAGACACTTTTAAACTCAGGTTTTTGCACTAGCCTCTAAGTAGTATTAACAAAGGAGGTGCTCTGGAAAAGGGGAGGGGAGCTTTATCTTAATTTTCCAAAAGGTACGTGCGTGGACCGCAGCCTCGTTCAATCCTGGGGCGTTTCTCTATTCAGCCCCTTTAGAAACATTAAAGCAGTTGCCTGTTTGGGTTTAGGGCAGTACATTTCTGGAGGCCGGTATGGGCTAAGCCTGGGGCAGGGAGAAGAAGCAATGCTGCTGTTTTTGCTATCCAAAGAAAGATGCATAAGCTCCTGTACAAGAAGACGGGTCTTGTTCGAGATTGCATACCGTAGGACTCTTGATAGCATGAGGTTTAAAATTATATCCCTTGATTTCTCCTGACTCGTAGTTCAAAATCCTCTCTTAGATCCCTTCATTTTCACGTCTCAGTTCACCGCTTCTATCACAGTGCAGTGGAAGATATGCTGCTAAACACAGGATGACAAGAAACAGAGCGAATTAGGATAAGGGTGAGAAAAAAAAGCACTGGAGGAAAATGTAACCATGATAAAGGACTAGGTTGGCCACAACAGTTTGGCTTCTATCCCAAACAGTCTGACTAGAAAAGTGTTTTAAAAGCATTCTGTTCAGGCATGAAGATTGCCTCTCTGCTGGCATTCTTCCATCCAATTCCTGGCCCCAAAGCCCACACAATACTTATCTGGCACCATTATCCTTCTTCATCTTCTCTCAGTGGGAGTCGTACTGTTAGGTTAAAGCACTCCAGAAACCATATTTTCAGTTCTTGGGCTGCTAGGCAGGGGGAAGAGCTACTACCGAAGAATAATTTATCCACTGAGAATTTAATCTGTTGCTTTCCATCCTTCTCCCTGCAGAACGCTTGGGAGCCAGATGCATAAAGCATTTGCAGTGGTGCAAGTCGCAGCAGCACAATTTACACAGCCACAAAAAACATGTGGGAAGGTGTTACATCCTTTGGAGTGGAAGTTCATGAAAGAGTGACAGCCCAAATGGGGATATGTCTTTGGTAGGTCTAGCGTTGTTCTCCATCCCTCCCCCCGTTTCTGTTTCTTATGTAGAAATAAAGACAAGTGAAAGCTGCAGCTGAACAGACAGAAACATGATGGCAGAAAAAGAGCACACAGCCCATCTAGTCTGCCCATGCAGCGTTACAATCTCTATCCAGTTCCTGTGCCTAGGAACCTTGGAGGCATTTACATTTCTCTATCATCTCTCCTCTTTCCCAACTTTCCTCTGGGGTACACTTGTTTAGATCGGAATCCATATACTATTGAACAAAGGCTACTGACTATTTTAGAAACTACTCATTTGCCCAACTCCAGCCAGTTTATATCATTTTGAAGATGCAGTCTCCAAAACTGTACCCAGTATTCCAAAGGAGATCTCACCAGTGCTTATAAAAGGGTAATATTGCCTCATTTTTTTCTTCTGACTATTCCTTCTCCTAGTCAGCCAAGCATCTCTCTGGCTTTTGTCATTGCCTTTTCCACCTGTTTGGCCACCTTAAGATCATCAGATACAATCCCCCCCCGACCCCACTCTTCTTTCATGCTTAGAAGAATTTTACCTATACTTTCCCTCGAGTTTAATTAGAAATTATTAGAAAACCCCAATTTGGGAGCCCAAGATAGGCTGCATTGCTTCCTCCATTTACTGTATTTATTTGATTAATTGATTGATTGGTTTTATATACCGTCGTTCAGTATTCTATCACAATGGTTCACAAAATATAAAACATAAAACAAAAGACACGATACAAATGAAATAAAATTTTAAATATCATAAACATAAATCAATACATTTTAAATAGTGCTAAAATTCTGTATTTAATTCAATAAAAACAAACTAATAGAATAAGGTAACTAAAATAAAACTAAAAAATAGAAACTAAAATAAGAATACAAGAATTAGACAGGTAGAAGCCTCACTGGTATTAATGCTTTCTTCGTCAAAGTTTGCTTCCGATAGTTGTTGAACCTTCTCAATGCCAATAATTTGAATTTTATCAATTTTATCTTATTCTTACTCCTTATCCTGATACGCTTTCGTAAACAGCCTTGTTTTTAAATCTTTTTTAAACATTCTTAAATTGCTTTGTAATTGTAGTTCAACAGGTAGTGTATTCCATACTTTAGGGCCTGTTATCGATATTGCCTTGGCTCTAACCTCGTTTAAATGTGCGGTACATATTGACGGAATTAATAATAATCCCTTTATTATCAATCTAAGGTTACATTGAGGAGTATGTAAGTGGGTTGCCACATTTAACCATTCTGTTTGTTCTCCATATATTGTTTTGTATAAGAGACAAAGTACTTTGTAGTTGATACGATATTTTACAGGTAAGCAATGTAATGATATTAATATAGGAGTTATATGGTCAAACCTTTTTGCTCCTGTTAATATTCTTGCAGCCATATTCTGAAGTATTTGTAATAGTCATAGTGTATATTTGGAAGTATGAGCATAAGGAATTACAGTAGTCAATATTTGAAAATATTAAAAGTTGGAGCACTGTATGAAAATCATCTTGAGTTAAAAGAGGTTTCAATCGTTAGTAATTTATTATATCCCTCCCTTAGTTTTGTATTAATATGTTTTTTCATGTTCAGCTCGCTGTCAATAAGAATACCTAAGTCTCAGTCAATCTAATATTTGTGTCTGGATCATTTGTTTTAAAATAGGGAGTTTGTTGCTTGCAAACTTTCTATTTTGTAGAACGATTTCTGTTTCTCCGATGTTAAAAAACCAGTTCATCTGTTTTAAAAGCTATTTAATAATTAAATATACATGGCTGCCTCTTTTAGTGTATCTTCAATTGTTTTTTTGATGGGAAATAATAATTGAATATCAACTGCATAGATATAATGTACGATACCCAAACCTGCTAAAAGGTGACAAAGGGAAAGCATATAGATGTTAAATAGCGTGGTGGATAAGGAAGAGCCTTGAGGAACTCCTGAATCCAAGTTTATTTTTTTCTGATAATTTAACATTGATGTTAACCTGAAAAAAAAAAAAATGTTTATTCAAGTATGATGTAAAGCATTGTAATGTTACACCAGATAAGCCAATTTCATTAAGTCTATCAAGTAGAATCATAAGATTCTACTTGATAGACTTGTATGAAAGGCCGCGGATAAATCTAAAAGAACCAATAAATACGAAACAAAAACTAATCTTTTTTCATTTGAAATGAGACAAATGGATGAATGTGACTTACAAAATGAATAAATGAACCAAAACATTTTTCCCTCTGTGCATCCCTAATCCAAGCTTATTTTTACTAGCATCATTCTGTATCACCACAGGCTTTGGTGATATTGCAAAACTTCAGCATAGGCGCATCTACAGCCAGAGCTCCTGATTTTCTGTGGCAAGAGTTAGCATATTTGGTAACAGATTTTTCAAAATTCTGCAGCAATTATGTGGCAAATTTGAGTAATTTTGCATATATTTGCAATTTAAATTTCTTTTTTATTTTATATAAATAGGGAGGGCCATATTCAAAAGCCATTTAGATGGATAACTCAAAAGTTATCCATCTAAAATGACAATTTGGCATATTCAGCCACTTATCCAGCTAAATAATATCTGGATAAGTAAATTGGGGCATTCCAGGGACATAACTGAGAAAAGCTAAGTAACTCTGAGTAACTCTGATATTCAGAATTAGCTAGATAACTTGTCTGATTAATTCTGGTCAGCCCATAGTTAACTGGACATATTCAGTGGCATGGCTGCACCAGATAAGTTTATCAGGTTAATTAGCCAAGCTGCACAGTGGCTGAATATGGACCTCGGTGTTTTCTGACATTTCTATGTCAAATTAATTTATTTGGTTCCTTATTAGAGGAAACAGAATCTTAGTGACTGGGGCTGGGAAAGAAGGAAAGGAAGAGAGTTGGGAATGGGAAAATGGGAGATCTCAGAAAGGGGAGTTTAGAGGTGGGAATGGAAGGAAGAATCCTAGGCAGGCAGGGTAGAGGGATAAGGTATGGAGGAGGAATTGGGCACAGAGGAAGAGGTAGCAGAAGATGAGGGATTCAAGGAGGATAAGAAAAAGAAATGAGAGAAGGACAGGAAAGAGGTTTCAGGGATGGGGAGGAGGAGGCGGGAGGATCAGAGATGGGAAGCTGGAAAAAAGGGAGTATTGGGGTGGAGATGGAAGAGAAGGTAGGAAGATTGGGGTGAAGAAGGGGAGGAAAGAGGAAGGATATAGGATTGGAGTGGGAGGAGGAGGAGAAGGAGGGAAGATTGGGGTGAAGAAGGGGAGGAAAGAGGAAGGATATAGGATTGGAGAGGGAGGAGGAGGAGAAGGAGGGAAGATTGGAATGGCGATGAAGAAGGAAGAAGCCACAGCCCCTTCCTCTCCAATCACTCCCCGTCTTCTCTTTCCCTTATCCCCCCTTCCAAAGCCCCTTTGATCTCCTCACACCCCAATATTCCCTCCAATCCTTTCACTCACATCCTATACAACCTCCCAGAAAGAGAGCAGGAGCTGTGATGGGGGCCAGACCGGACAGCAAGATTGCTGTGTTCATGTCTTGCAGCTCCAGTGCAGGACTGGGAACTTCAACTGTCTTGGCCATTTCTGCAACCTTGTGAGTAATCGGGGAATTTACAAGAGAGACTCTATTGCTTTGCTATTGGGATTACAGAAGGCCTGGAAAATAAGGAACAGTGTAACTCGCAGTGTACAAGATCTGAAGTTTGGAGGCTAAAGAATCTGGACTATGAAGTTTTGTATCTGAATTGTTTTTCCTGCTGTTTCTACCTATTTTTGTTATGTTTTGGCATTTTTTTGGCCCTCCCCTGTGAACTGCCGCACTCACCTCTTCAGCAGGACCATCCAGAGGGGTCCCCGTCATGGCCCAACACCACCGATCCTTCCTGCTGCCAGTCACCGCACTCCCACGCAGTGAGTTGCCACCAGCCCTGCTCATGGTAGGATGCGCCGGGCCCAACCAGCTGCGGTCCCTCCTAAGCACGCATGCGATTTCTCTCTTCTTAAAGGGGCACCCACCGATGACAGACACTGAGCCCTATAAAAGGTCCACGTACTCCACAGTATAGCATGTAGCTTCCAGCATCCTCATCTTCAGTTTCTTCATTCCAGTGCAGAAACTGGAATGAAGAACTAGAATGAAGAACTAAAGAGACTTGTCTTTAGTTCTCAGTCCAGTCTTGCCTTCTATCGTTTCTGTTAGTCTCCAGGCTAGTTCCTACTGTGCTTGCCCTTGCCTTCCTGCCCTTGCCTCTCTGTCCCTTGTCTTCTCCTCAGATGGATACCTGGTACTGACCTCGGCCCTGAGCTCTGAGACGCCTGACTGCTGACTGCCTTTGAGCATCACCCGGACCTTAGACTCATCTAATTTCCACCTGCCCTCGACCCAAGCTATCCAAGAACCACCATTTCTGCTATCAGCAGAGATCCCACCCGAGACCTGCTGGTCCCAGCACCCAAAAACTCAACCCAAGGGAAACGAAGGCTGGTGTAGGTGAAGCTCCCGCTGGGTCTCTCTGCTTCATTCGGGTCCACCTGCCAAAGGTGGGACCTGCAGGGCTCCTCCCTGCAGGTTGTGCCAATCCTGCCTCGGCCCAATGGTCCTCTGACAACAGTTTTGCTGTGGATTTTGAATTTTCTTATTACTGCAATGGTTATTTTTTTATTCCCCATAAATCTCTTTATGTTTGGAGCACCACCTATCGTAACATCTGCCCACCTAGCCTTGCAGGAAAGCCTGCCCTCAATCCACGGGACCCAGAGACAGTATTCCCCACCCCAGTTGAGTGAATCCAGTGCTCTCTAGGGATTGGGAAGGTGACCCCTGACCAAAGGGAGGGGGATTTACATTTTCACACTGGCTCTCTCTCCCA
This sequence comes from Rhinatrema bivittatum, assembly GCF_901001135.1. Lineage (NCBI taxonomy): Eukaryota > Metazoa > Chordata > Amphibia > Gymnophiona > Rhinatrematidae > Rhinatrema > Rhinatrema bivittatum. Next base: position 715,792,660 of record NC_042616.1, read on the forward strand.
TCCCATGATCCCTCAACCACATTCTTCTTTCACTGTCCCACCCCAGCCTCAAGATCTCCTCACTCACTGTCCCTCGTTTACTTTCTCTCTCCCATTCCCCCCCCTCCCCCAATTCTTTTATTCCAATTATATGGCAAGGGTCAAATTTTGTAGCCCTTACCACAGCCACAGAATTGCAGGAGACGGGGGAGCCCTGTCTACAACCAAGCATTTTTGTTTTGTTTTGAGAGGCTGGGGGAAATTAGGTGCTATGCCCTGACTGTTTTTTTAAGTATTTGGGGGGCAAAGGGAGGCTATGACCTGAATAAAACCAGTTAAGGTTAAACCTTAGGACAGCTCTATACCACAACCAGATTTATTTGGATAATTTTTCTTGATAAATTAGCTCTGCTCCAGAATGCCCCTGATTTATCCAGGGACTTACTCAGACAAAATACCTGGACAAACAACTTTGAAAATGGACCTCCTTTCTTCTTAAAGGGGTAATTTTCAAAAGAACTTATGAGGATAAAATGGCTTTATGAAAATTATCTGGGGGGTTGTATGCATAAAAGTACTTTTGTGTGCATTGCAGAGAAGCATTCTCAGGGAAGGAGTTGGGGCAGGAAAATAATTTCTGTGTACATTTTCGAAAGTATGCACATAAACGTATCTACTGTATAGTCAGCCAGATCCTATCGGAATACTACATTGTTTATTGTAATTTCTTGTTCTTTTAACCCCCAGTTACTTAATCCAAGTTTATCCTCCTGTTCGATGTAATTGCACTCTGTCGAGCTTGTTTAATGTTACAATGTAAACCGAATTGATATGTAGCATTTGCTACATGAATTTCGGTATATAAAAATGTTAAATAAATAAATAAATAAATAATAAATGTTTGCACGGACATTTCTACCTGCTCTCTAGCAATTGGAAACTTTAGCATGCCTGTGTCACGGTAAGTATGTGCAATCCTGCTAATTTTCAAAGAGGAGTAATGCGCATAAATCTGCTTTGAAAATTAGGGCTGAAGTCCACGTGTGCTTTGTACACACAGCCTTCAGCCCTATTCAGGCTGTTGTAAAATTACCCTCTATAAATGCAACATATTTCCACTACTTACATTTTAAATCAGGGAAATATGCTCTGGAAAAAGTTCAGCTCTTTTCCCTCCAGTAGCACCATCCACTCAGATGAGGACCACAGAAGATTCCAATATGAAATAATGAGAAGACTATTTCTGGTTCAGATACAATCTGGGGTTTTGTCCATTCTATTGTTAGTTTAATAGGTTTAACTTTGGCTACTTATCATAAAATATTAATCATATCTAATGACAGGAATTCTGTGAAGCAACAATGTTAAGCTGATGCAACTGTTGAGTGATGGCACAGATGGCACAACAGTTTCCTTGAGACAGGTTGGCCCACAGGCTCGTGGACAATGAACTCTCTGGCCCATGGCAATTTCCAAACTAGCTTCTAGACTTGCAGATTTCACTGTAAGCAACTTAAAACAAACAGAAATGGTTTTCAAGCTAACAAGTCTTTATGACAATCCTCCATGGCTCCCTGTCATTTTGTCCATACAGTCCAGGCCCTTTCTATCCTACACAAAATGTGTCTCCAAAATCAGGGCTGCTGCAAGCTTTTTTGCTGCCCTGTGCAAACAATTACTGTGCTTCCCCTTTTCTTGTTCTATTTTTTAACACTTACCGGTAATTTTTATTCCAACATACAACAGAAACAGTCTCTGTCGGGCTCTGTCTCTTTTTCTCACACTCTCTCACTTTCACTGAATATTACACTCTCTCTCATGCTCTCAGTCAGTCTCAGTCTCTCTCAGCCTCTGTCTCAGGCTCCTTTTTCCTGCCGAAAAAAGCCCTGCTCCCTCAGGTGATCCAAACTTTAAAAACTAACACTGCACAACAGAATACCAGAAACATCACCATTCCTCATAAAACATTAAAAAATAAAATTATGAAACATAAAACATCAATTAAAATAGTAAACCATTTAGTAAAAATAAAAAATATTTCAAAATAGCTGACAGAGTGTACAATAATTAAAAATGCATTAAAATTTATTTTTAATTTCCCAAACTTCAAAATATTTCAAAACAGCAGATACATCAAATAGCACCCAATAATTAAAAATGAATAAGAATAAAACACAACTGGAAATTTTGGATTTCTAATCACCCTGAGATTCTCATTAATTAGCGGGGGAGGGGAAGCGCACAAACTTTTCACTTTCTCTCTCATATAAGCACACTAACACACACATGTTTATTTTCTCACTCACATGCTTACACACACACTCTCTCACTTAACACACACTCTCTCACTCACTCACAAGGGGTCTCTTTCTTTGGCTGTCAGTATGATAGGCTCCACTGATGACCCACTAGACCTCTCTCTTTCTCCTTTGGGCCTCTCTTTTTCCTTTTTTTCAGCCACCAGCAGGATGGGCTCCACCAGTGGCTTGCCAGGGTCTCTCTCTTCTTTTTCTTGAACCGCCATTGATATGGCCTCCATCACCAGTGAACTGTGCCTCTCTTTCTCCTTTCTTCAGTCACTGGCGGGATGGGGTTGCAGGAAGCTCTACCATGGCCTCTCCTTTTCCATCGCTCCCCTAGCTGGGTGTGCCATCCCATGCAATTGCACAGTTTGCAAACTGGTAACACCAGACTTAATTTATGCCCATTGCATGCATGGAGATATAATTCTGATTGTGGCAGAGAAAGCAGGACTGTTTTGAAGCAAGGAACATAGCATCTTTAAGTGAATTTAGCTGTGTTAATTTATTTAATGATAATGCAACTTGATCTGCTTTTGCTGATTTATTTCTTAAACATGGTGCTATTGGGAGGGATTACGTGTGACTTGTCATTTCTAGATTATCATATTTTTTATGCTTACTTGTTCCTAGAAGAGCTCTTGTATGCTTCTTTATATTGGTTCTTTTTTTTTTTTTTCTTCTTTCCTTGGAATAAGATCCACTGGGAAATAAACGAAAGAGAGCAATAAAAACTCCTACAGAATCAACATTTGTACAAAACCTGCAAGACAATTAGAAAATATTTGGACAATTCGCATTTACCTGACAGCTATCATTGCTTATGAGAAAAGAGTTAGGGTAATAACAAAAAGAGCAATAATGATAGTGAAGGCACAGTTTCCCTTTGGAAAGGAGGGGCAGAGTGCACAGCGCAGGGAGGTTCTTTGCTCTGCCACTTACATGGGAGCAGATGCAAAGCATGTGCCATAAGGTGCATGCAGCGATTTTAAAATCTGCAATCTCTGTGTGTACTTTGCCTCTCCTGACCTGACCCTTTTGTAGGCAGGTAAAAGCACGAGCACTGTTCAAAGCATTTGAATGTTTGCCTGCACTGAGATAGTAGGAAGGGCAATGATCAAAATGCTCTTTCACTTAGGTAAATCGGTGCGGTCCCTCATAAAATGCTTTGACTATTGCTCTCCATTATTCCTTATCACAGCGGAGGTGAATGCGCTTGGCATGCAAAAGTGCCTTCCAAATTGCAGGAGGAGAGGCCAGAGAATAAGTAGATATGCAGACTAGGGATATTTCATATGTTGTTTTGTTTCTGAAACAAAATGATACAAAGACCTCCCTGAAATTTCGGAGAGGGAAAAGGGTTTGTTTCGTTTTGTTTGCTGAAATAGCACGCACAGGGACTATGACTTTGAAACAGGCGCTTGGGTGCACATGTGCGCGCATTTGGCGGCTCGCACCAAGGGACACGGCCATTTTATAACATACATGGTATAAAATAGGCCGAACGCGTGCAATTGTGGGCACAAATGTAAGCAGAGGGAACCATAGTTTGAAGCACTGTTCAGCATTTAGGGAAAAATACAGCTGTCCAAATCAATGTTCTCTCAATTTTTTATGGGCGTGTTTGCAAAACATTTCTCATGTGCAACATGGTATACAAATTGTGCACAATGTTCTTTCAATACCCTTTCTATTTTTCCCTTGTCTTGTGCATGCTACATTTTCCCCGTGTGTACTTGTTTCATGACCTGGATGCATGCACAGGGAACATTGGTCCCAGTTATTTTGCACAGAGGCTCAAGCAAGCAAAGCAGTCATCTTTAAACTCAATACAAGACCACAAGTTAATAAATAGCCTGAAGTGGAACTACTGCAATTTAAGAAGAACAGAGTATTTATCAAGGAAATTAAACTGAAAACATGCTATACATTGGGGAACCCCAGAGATGCTACAAGGATGTGCAGACCTAACAGCACTAGAAGAGAAGTTGTGCTGAAGGGTGTACTGGTGCCAAAATGAAAGGCTCCTGTTTTGGGTCTGAAAACATGTCAAGCTCCGGAGAATATAGAGAATATAGGCAGTGGAGGTTTCAAAAATGAATACAGAGACTGAAAACAATAGAAGAGCTGTACTAAAATGTTTTTTTCTCTGGGATGGGTAGATTGTCCACAGCAGACAAACCAGAACTTAGAAACCAAACAATCCTGGAGGCCATGCTGCCAGAAAGGCAGCAGCAGCACCAAATGGTAAAGCTAAAATAAAGCGAGAGATGGATTAGTTAGTAAATCTGGAAATCAGGCAGGAGGAAGAGGAGTCTATCCACCAAGCTTTTTCGTTAGTCATCGTGCAGCAAAGTGCTAGAATATTCCACCTGTGCATGCACCCTCAAAAGGGGCATTGCTGGGCATTGGCACATGGGGCTTGTGCCAGTACCCCAATGTCACTGCTTCCTCACTGCCCCTGCCAGAACAGCTGATGCCTCCTGGCACCATGCAGCTCTCTGTTAATTTGAATCACACCGTGCCTGAACAATACAGAACTTTGGATACCACGTGGATCAAACTCTCAAAGAGGTGCAACATGCCAGAAGGCATCAGCTGTTTCAGGCTGGCCGTGAACATTGCAGCATATTGAGAGAGGAGATCGAGGGCTTGTCCTAAGAGAGAAAATAACTTGCATGTTTTGGTCACCTCTACATCCAGATGTGTTTAAGGTCCAGGGGGGCCAGATCCAAGAAGCTGTTATTATATATCTCCTGTAGAAATGTTGCATGTTCTGTTAATCTCTTGACGCTCAGTAAAAATTCTAGTCCGTTGTTCCTTTTTGTCAAAAGTTCAACAAAATACTCAGGACTGACCAAAAAAAGAACTATTTATATATATAGTTGGGGGCCTATATTGTACATTGAATTCATATTTGCAGGTTATTTTCAAAAGCCAGCCAACAATGAATTTGCAACTAGATCACCTTTCTAATGGAGCAGGTTACATGAAGGCATCCTGGTGAAATGAACCATTGTGGGGCCGACTGCACAATACACATTGGGTTGGGTTTAAAGTAGTGAAATTCCTGCTGGCCACAGCTGATGAAACACCAATGCAGAGTATCACTAGCAATTCATCTTAATTGTCTCCGGCTCAACATTCCTGATTAGAAAGATCAATTAGCATTAAACACAGGCTTTGCAGAATTCCTTGAGCACCAGAAATGTCCTGTTTGCCAATTTGTTTAATTGCAAGGCACTGTTGTACACAAGCAGATTATTTCCGTTTAAGAAAGAATGCAAGTGGACTAACAAGCAGCTGCGTTGACAGATCTGCGGATTCCCAGAAGCTCCAGGAAGGATGAACCATGAGACGGGAAAATCTAAGCCTAAAAGGTATGGCGGTGCAGGTTGCATGGCCACTTAGGATAATGACAGTTTAGGTTTTGGTGTACAAGTGGCAGAAAGGTGTGCAGCATAGTTTGTCATTAGATAGCATTCAAGCGTGAGAATCCTGCTGGGTCGCGCGAGGCAAAGCAAAGGGCTGTGGTCTACTTCAGCACAGCAAAATCATTTGTGCTGATGCCCTCTATTATTCATGTGGGCTATATCCCTCATGAAAGGCAGAGAAAGAGACAAAAGAAAAAGGGGTTTTTTTTTGTTTTGTTTTTTTTCCAGAAAGAGATTTCCTATCTGTTTATTCTACTACAAATAAACTGAAACTCTCCCCAGAGCATTCGTGTACATACGCATCAGTCTCTGGGCTCCTTCGGCTGCTTTTAATAAAGTCCTGAATTTCCATTGCATTGTTTTCCCGGTATAAAAGCTCCGATTTGTTTCTCTGTACTGCTGCCCGTATTGTTTGTTTATCCTCCTCTGTTTTTGCAACGGTTGAATGGCTGAAGAGAACGTGATGCTATCTGATGTGACTGATCGAAAACTGCTGAGGTGGAAATTTAAAGTAGAAGTCATACCCAACAGATAAACTATCCCACCTGGCTGAGGCATCTGTGGTAAATTAAGATGATGCGATCCAGCACGGTGAGCAGCGATTACACCGGGAGTACACAGTAAGTATATCTGGTCTGTTCTGAGATTTATATTGCAAACTCAAAGGCAAACAATCAAACTAAGCATGGTAGAAGAAAGCAGACTAGAGCAGAGGGCTGTAGTTTAGCACATTGAAATGACATACTGTCTAGCTTCCTTGCCCCTCCAAGTAGGCAGAGAGAAATATTATTTCCTTAGGAATTTCAAAATAGGTCATGGTAGAAGCCATGCAATACTATTGCACGCTTGTGCTATCAGTTCCATCCCGGAGTTGGTGCTAATGCTTCCTTACAGGTTCTGTATGATTATTTCTTTGTGCATGCACCATAGGGATAAGGGGCCTGGGGGTGTTGGGTAAGGAAGGTCTGTAATGGCCTACCGGCAGAGGTGGAAGAGGCAGTCACTTTTGGTGGATTTCCTGGCTATGCGTGGGATGAATATGGAGGGCGCTGGTAGTTCCGTGGATACCTGTGCTCCAGTTTGATATTCTGAAAAGCAAACTAAATAAATTAGTGTCTGACGGGGAGGGGAGAATGGGATTTATGACATGTTATTGGCTTTATTAAAGAGCAGTGTAAATGCTGGTTAATGAAAACACACCAGCTCTTTCTTTATTTCAGTGCTGTTTATAAACCACATGCTGACTTTTTCAGGTTGCTACAGTACATGCAGAAGGTGTTAAATGCATTTGGTCCCCTTTTCATGTGCTATTCTGTAGGCGCAGAATAGGAGCCCCAAACTGTATGTTAGCCTGCAGCTCTGTAAGGCAGGGATGGGAGCTTTTCAGAGTCCTCCCTTTCACAAAGGACCACACTGCAGATGCTGCAGAGCACGTTCAACTCGATGCAGCTCTGGAAATCCAGATTCCATTGTGTGGGGCAGCAATCATAGCTGGGCAATTCTGCACCATGGCTAAGTGGAAAAATGCACCTCACCCTATCCACAACATCCATGTAACACAAATCTATCAAAACTGAGAAACTAGAGGTCTGCACGGTGGCAGCACGCAAGTGTGGGAGGAGGTGGAGCCCCAAGCTGTTCGGCACAGGCGTCCTCCGCGCACACACAGTCTTCCCACCTGGGCAGGACAGACTCTCTCAGGGGCAGAGGCAGCTGTTCTTCTCGCCCCACCCTAAATTAACAACAACAACAAAAAGATATCACTGCCACATTCATATGTTGCTGTTTCACAAGGTCGGTTCTTGGACACGGGTTCACATGGGGCGGGTCACTGACCAGGTACTGCCCCATGACCCCCAGGGATCTCTTACACAGGGGAAAGAAGCAGACTTGCTAGGCCCTGAGGGATTTTTCGTCATGCAAGGCTCTTCTTGTACTCCAGTTCAGTAGAATTAGAAAACCATCGTGCAGACTCCAAGGCTCAAAAAATAAAGGCTTTACTGCTACTGATGGCCGGGGAAAAGCAAAACCCAAAACAATATACAAAAGCAATAAACTTGGTCTCTTTTTTTTCACAAAAAGGTCAAGCACCATTCCAGACCGTCAGCTCACTTCCTCCCTGGGAGCTCCCCAGTATTTGCCTGGAATGACAGCTACCACTTCCTTCAAATACATTTCTCCTCTTAGATGAACTTCTGGTTGAAGACTCCTCCTCCTCCTGGTCCTTCAGTTTTCTCTGCCCCAGCTGTTCATGTCCCCCTAACCAATCCCCAGCTATTTGGCTCCCTTGTCCTTACCTCCCACCTGCTGCCTCATTTCTGGTTGTGATCACCTCTCACCATCCCCAAGCTGAGGCTTTCTCACTCTCTCCAATCATTCACTCACACGTTGCCATCTATCCCTCTTCAAGCTCTCCCATCCCTTCTCTATACTGCTCCCTCCTTGCCATTTCTCCACATCTTTCGACTTGCTCCTTTCCTCACCCTTTCCCATCCTGCTAGAGGGGCATCTCTACCCCTCTTATAATCCATTGTTCCTCCCAGTCCTCAGTCTCCCTATTTTCATCTCTCACCTACTATCAATTTTCTATCTCCCACTCTTCCCCCTTCCCAACTCATTTTTGCCCTCTCTCTCAGCCCCTTCCACAGGTTCCCTCATACACACACACAACCTTTCTCTCATACACAAATAGGTTCTCACTCCTACAGGCTCACACTCTCCCATTCCCCTTCTGTTTTCACACTTTCTCTACCTCCTGTTTCTCCCTCTGTGTTTCACCCACTTTCTAGTTCTCTGTTTTCACCCTCTGCACTCACCCACTCTCCAGCCTTCATCTACTTTCTTCTGCCTCTCCGCCCCTCATCGTTCAAGCTACTTCCCAATTACTCATCCTGTTCTCTGACTCCAGTCCCTTTCTTCTCTTGTATCCCCTTCCCAGCTTCCCATTTCTTTCCTCTTTCACCATGTCCCCAGTCCCCCATTTCCATCCTCTCTCACTTCATCCCTTTTCTCTGCCTCAAACCCCCCCCCCCCCATCCTCCAGGTCCTTCACATCATCTCTTGCCCTTTCTTCACCCGGCAGACCCCTTCTCACACTCCATGACTAATACCTCCTAGCCGAATATCATATCCCCCACTCATACTATCAGCTCCTTGTCCCACTCATCTTTACTTATAATTCAAGTTCCCAGTCACACAACCCTCAGCCTCACATCCCAGTCTCACCCAATTTCCCAGTCACCATTGACCTCCCAATTCCTGCTCTCCCTACATATTCACTCCAGTCTTCCAGTTCATGCAAACACTCATCCACCCAATCTCTTGGTCCCCACTCTCTCTTTCAATGCTCAAGGTACTGCTCTACCAACCAAATCCTCCAGTCCCCACCCATACCCCAGTCTACACTCATCATCCTCCAATTTCCACTTCCAATCCCCAATCACTACTCACCCCTCATCCGGACCCATATGAGCTTCTCTCCTCACAAACCTACCCACTCCAATTCATGCTTTCCACACCCATCCCCAATCTTCCACTCCCTGTTTATTCCCTCCCACTTCTAATCTCCCAGTCCCTTAGCTCTCCCCCACCCATATCGCCAGTTGCTTGTCTTCCCCCTCCCAATCTCCAGTTCCTACTCTGCCCCCCAATTGGTTTATATTACCTCTGAACTGGACTAACCCTTTAGGGGTAGGACCTTCACTTTCACTCATGAAAGCTTTCAGATAGGGTTACAGTAGGAGCATTCTACCATTGGGAGGGTCTAGGCATCTGTGTTTTTTAAATGGATTTTCCTGGAATGGCCAAAAAAAGGTTGATCTCGTATCTAAAATGTATGTAGTGCCTCCATGAGGCACCAGAGCATGGGTGGCCAACTTCAGTCCTCGAAAGTCACAAACAGCCAGGTTTTCAGGATATCTACAATGAATATGCATGAGATAGATTTGCATGCACTGCCTCCATTGTATGCAAATCTATCTCATGCATGAGAAACTGACTTCTTGAAATTGGATTTTTTTTTTCTCTTCTGATTGATTGAGACTATCTACCACTTGAATACTAGGAAAAGAACAAAAAATGAACTCTTCATTTTTTGTACTGCTTTACTCGATTTTACTCGATTTTTACTACAGTAACGTACCATTTTGTTTTAGAATACAACACATGATGTATGGGCTTCTTGCAGTTGAATCCTGATATGGAGCTGCAGCTAGATTTTCCTCAATTTCTGCTGCACCTGCAGGTTGCCCTTTCCTATTTCTGGTTGAACCTGAATAAAAGAGGCCCAAACAGGGACCCAAAGGGGATCGAAGATTTTGATCCAATACTTGGATTTTTTTAAATGGATTTTACTGAATACTTTTGCATTTTGTGCTTCAGAGACTGATTTGGTGAACATTCCCATTTGGTCTCCTACTACTGCTTGAATGGGCCAAGATGACTGCTGGTGTGTCGGGGGGGGGGGGGGGGCATACCTAAAGAGGAAAAGCACATGCACACTTAACAGGGGGGTATGAGAGAGGGCTTGCTGGTTTCCGCCTGAGGAGGAGAATCAGCATGCCAGCGTCTCTGAAGATGATGCAGCTTGCAGATGGGGTATAGACTTTTTTTATTTTTTTAACCAGACCATGAGGCAGAAGAAGTGGGGAAGCAGCTCAGACCTGCAGTCATGCCAACTGGATTCTGTCCAAGCCCGAGCCATGGCGGGCAGCATGCCTATGGACAGTGCAGAGAAAGAGAAGGCCATGACTGCTAGGAGCCTCAACGAGAACAAGGAACCCCCAAGCTCTACTGCCCCCAGATGAGCAACCGATTCCAGCCTATCTCTGGTGCAGCACAAACGGAGCAGAGAGCCAGAGCACAGCCAGTGAAGCAGAGGAAGACGGTAAGCTGAGCCTAGGGAGCACAAATCCCAGGGAGCTCAAATCCTAGGAGCACAAATGCCACCTCTATTGGTGGCAGTAGCTTCTCTAGATAGAAGTATGGGGGGGGGGGGGGCAAGCTAATAAATAAGAGGGAATAAATGAAAGTGGCATTTCCACACATTACATCCACCTCCACAGCTCACTTTTAAATTAGCTATAAAACACAAATAAGAAAAAGTCCAAGGGCCTTCTGCACAATTTAAAAAAAAAAAAAAGCTGACACTTTCAACCTTCTAGTAAAAGTACTAGTGAAATTATTTGATAGCCCATTCAACTAATTCTTCTATAAAATATAGAGAGAAATCTGGAATTTATATAGGAGGAGACAGAATCTCAATATAAATCCTATACCTCCAGTTCTCTAATGCATGCTGCATCCACAGAAATTCCCCCAACAAAGGAGCTTGGATGTCTTCCCTAACAACTCACCATACAAAAAATATATTTTAATTTTGTGTCACCTCAGTTAGAGCAACACAAACACCTTCCACTGCCAGACACACCATGAATTAATACAAAACCCTGCAAAAAAAGCATTCTGAATTTACATAGCAATCTATCATAACATAACAGCAGTTATCCTAAGGACTCAAACAGTGACAACCCTACCTAAGAAAAAGTTGCACTGTAAATATTACACTGGGCTCCAGAATACCGATACACTACCTACCTGCTAGGGAAACAAAACAAACCCTGCACAGGCACATGCTAGCAAAATCTTTCACCTTGGTCACCCATGCAGAACATAGACAGACCCTCAACAAATACAGAATAAGGAGCATAAATTATAACCACAAACGTAGACAAAAACTGAAATGGAAACTCCAAGAAGCCAGACTCTGTCTCCAGTGTAACAATGGAAAAACAGAAACATCACCATTTTTCATAAAGCATCAAACAAAATCAAGAAGTATAAAAGCAATCAGAATAGTAAAACCATATAAAAAGTAATAAAGAATAAATACAAAAAAAATAGTAAAACCATATTAATATAAAGAATAAATATAGATGATAAATAGACACATCAAAACACTCAATAATTAAACTATTAAGGATACAAAAATCTCTGGCTCTCCATACCTGGGAACTTTTGATTTTCAATCAGATTGTCAAGGATTAGGGGACTGCAGGGGGAATTGGGAGGGCACACAAGCTTTATCCTCTCTCTCACACACATACTTACCGTATACATCTTCATTCTCTCTTTCATACACCTATATACACACACACACCCATTCCTCTCACAGACAGACATGGGATCTCGCACATACAGGCTTTCAGACACTCTCTCTCTCTATCATGCATACACAAGTTCTTACTCCCACAGGTTCCTTCATACACACACACACAACCTTTCTCTCATACATGAAAAGGTTCTCACTCCTACAGGCTCACACTCTCACATGCACTCACTTCCACAGCATCCCTTATATACACACACATATACAGGCTCTCACTCTCATATGCTCTCCCCTCAAATAAGCTCTCATGCCCACAGGCTTCCTTACACACACACACACACACAGGCACTCATTCCCATATACTCCCTCACACACTCACACACAGAGGCTTCCTTACTCCACATGCTCTGTCTCACAAATGGGCTCTCACTTCCACAGTCTTCTACACACACACACACAAGTAGGCTTTCTCTCTCACAGGCTCCTCATTCACACACACAACACATGCTTTCTTTCTTATAGGCTCTCTCAACCACACCCAAGCTCTCACTCTCTCATGTGCTCATTCCCACAGGATCTCATACACAGGCTCTCACTCACTTACATACTCCTTCTCACAATCAGGCTCTGACTCCCACAGGCTCCCTCACACTCAACACGCTCACTCACATGTTCTCTCTTTCTTACAGGCTCCCACAGGCAACACACCCAGGTTTTCACTTTCATATGCTCTCATTCCTACAAGCTCTCACACAAACATACACATAGGCTCTCACTCTCACATGCTTTATTTCACAAACAGGTTTTCAGTCCCACAGGCTCTATCACACATATACACACACAATGCTCGCACTCTTACATGCTCTTTCACAGGCTTCCTCACTCCCATATGTTCTAACACAAACACACATCTCTGTTTTTCTCTCTCAGGGCCTTCTTTCTCTCTCTCTCTGAGCCTCTTTTTTGGCCACTGCCAGCCATCTTCTTCATTTGCCACATGATAGGGTCCATGGCAGCTCTGCTACAGGGGATCTTCATGCACCTCCATGGGATGGTGACAATGCAATTTGGGGGGAGGGCAATGCCACTCCCCCAAGAGCAGTGAGCTGGCAACAGGAGCTATGTTTAAGCAAGTGTCAACACCTGCTGCCAAAGGGCCTGTCTTGTGCTAGGAGCAGCATAATCTCACAGCCCCTACTGTGATAAAGACCCTGCAGCATGAGAAGATGACATAGGTTTAAATTTGGCTCCTGCTGCTGGCTCATGAGGGTGGGAGGAGGAAGTGAAGGATTCGAGGATGAAGATTGGTGGCTCCAACTGTAGCACATTGCATTCCTTCGCATCCCATCAGATTAGCTGAGTTTGCATTACTCTGGACCTGAGCCAATGTTGTTTGAAACTGGGGTGACAAATCATTTTTATGGGGTAGTACTTGCCATTCCTTGCCACCCTGAGGTGATGCCTATGATTGGTCAAACTGGTGCTAGTGGTAGTGCACTCCTAGAAACCACAGAGAGCCAGCCTTTGGAAAGTACTTGTGGAACTACTGCTGTGAAAGGTTTTACCCTCGGGAGTGTGGGGGCAGATGGAGCCTTTACAGGGCTATATTAGAGTGGATACATGCTGCTGAGCATGGAGAAGGGAGTTCATTTAACATGATGGGGCTGCAGAGGATGCAGGAATCACTCTGAGCAAGTTGAATTGGAGCCCTGCTGCATATATTGCCATCAATGGTTTCCTGCCACATATGATCTTGAAATGGCTGGCCATTATGAGGTCAGTCTGTTTACCTGACCTGAGACAGCCTCAGTGGAATTTGTAGAGCTGTTTCAAGCAAGCCACTTGCAGAGAAATGACACTACAGTATTACATCATATACAATCTCCATTCATGCTATGAGTTCCCAGCCCTTGGTAGAAAGAGCTGGGATGGGAGTTCTGAAGAGGAGGTGCTGCCCCCTGTTGAAAAATGACTTTCTACATAATCTGCTCAAAAAAAAAGACTTCAGCCGTTCTGGACTGCCGTGTTAACAGTTAGAAACAGAGAAAATGATGGCAGAAAGCACATAATTGCCCATCTTGTCTGCCCAGTAAGCTTACATCCTATTTGGTTCACAGACTGTCAGGGTCTGGGCTTTGTAGGTTACTTGCTTGAGATCAATTTCCTGTTGTCTTCTGCTGTTCTGGAAGAAGGAAGAGGCCACTATCTATTCTCTTTTTTTTATGTCTGTGAGTCTGTTTTCTTGTCAGGTTTCCAGTGGCCTGAAGTTCTGAAACCGTTTGACCTGTTGAACTGTTGTTGCTAGGGAAACCAGATCCCTTAAGGTGATGGCCTGCTCTTTGAAGTGCAAAAAAAGCAAGAGAGATTTCATTTTTTTAAAGACTTTTCTTTAAGGACTCTTGTGATAGTTCCAAAAATATAAAATGAACAGTGTTGATCTATGTTTTTGTGCTTTGAAGAAATGCAATAAGAAAATAATACAAAAGGCAAAATATTCCAAAACTTTGTCTTTTTTCTTTATTTCTAATCTGATAATTTCATCTATGTGAATTCTATACATTTTGGTGCCTTTTATATTCTTAACCATTTTATCTTTCAGGAGGGGAGATCCCAAGTAAAAAGATACCATCTTTATTAATTCAATTTTCTTTTCTAAGGTAGAGAGATTCTGTCCTAAGAAGCATTTTCATTTTTGGTAAAAAAAAAAAAATATTATATATATATAGATATATATATATATATTTTATAATAAATATGATATTTATATATGAGTGGTAGTCGTCATGATATGTGTTCTGGGTCTCTAAATCAGAAAGCCAATGAAGGTATTAAAGGAGTGTATTTTCTGTAACTCAGAGATTTTACAGGTTTGAAGAGAGTGTGTATTATTTCAACTCAGGAGATTCGACAGGGAAAATGATACCTTCAGCCTATCCTTGCTAGGATGGCAATGTATTGTGCCAACATCTTTTTAAGTTCAGTGAACTCATGGCCCCTAGCTTTTTTTGGCAGAAGCTGTCTTTCTTTCCTACCGCATTTTTCCATGCTTTCCGAAAATCCTTTCTTTGGCAACGAGAAAGTATTGCTATGAAGAGTGTTATACTATATTTTAATGTTCCTGTATTTATATATACTTACTGGGTAATTTTCAAAGAGTTCCGGGCATAAAAATTTGCATATATGCATGTAAGTAGCCTGTACTCACAAAATTGCTATTTTATAAAAGTTAAACAGACACGCATACTTTACATTTTGTGCGCACATGTTCACGCATAAAGAGAGGAGGTCTAAGGGCATTTCAAGGTGGGGGCCAATAATTATGTGCATAAGTTGGTATTATTCTTTTTTTTAATGAAATTTTTATTGAATAAAAATTCTAGATGTGGGGAAAAAGGGACAAATAAGACAATATTATCGATACAAAATGCAAAGTCTCACATCTGACTTAAAAACAACATAAAGAGAAAATGCTACACTATTCATTTGCAATCTGAATAGCAATGCAGATATGAGCTCTAGAAAACACATTATCTATATGACAGAGTGCTCCTCTAATATCCCAAACTAAATTATACCACTCCTCGTGGTAGAGATGTAATTTTGGAATGGAAAGGCTCCTATATTTTGGGTACATTAAGGGAGAAAAAATCCCACAATTGAAAGTAATGCTTTCCATTGGATATACTTGCCAAAGAAGTCACAACCATTCAGTCAAGGAGGGGATGGAGGTCAATCTCCAGTGGCCTGAAACATTTCTCCTGGCTGTGACTAAGAAATGATTAGCCAGACTAATACCCTCCTTCTTAATCAGTGGAAACACCCCTAGATTTGTCTAAGAGCACAACTAATAGTGCCCTTTTTTTCTGCAATTACACCCACATTTATCGTGACTCGTAAGACACTATTTTTTTAACTTATCTGGACTATACTGCCATTGATACTGAATTTTGTATTCCTTTTCCTGTGTATTAATACAAATGGCATTACCTTTTTTTAATATGATGAAAATGTATTCCAACTCAAATCAAATATTTCCCTTCCTAAAATATCTTTCCACTCCTTCTTTTTACTTTCCTAATCCCATGCTCTTCCTTGGATTGTAGAAGACAATATAATTTAGAAATGAGACCTTTACTTGATAAAGACCAAATGCTAAATATTCAAAGCAGACAAATCCCTACCACAGGAATTTCTAATGGTCACTTTAGACAGAAAACCTTAAAGTTACAGATACTGAAACAAAGGCAACATCAACATTTCCTAACCTCTACAATTGATGAATTGAAAGAACTTCAATGAGCTGTACTGCAGTACATTTAGATGCATTCCCTGTAGGCAAGAAAAAGGTCAACAACCCTAGCCACAGGGGAAAATCATTACCATGTATAATCACACAGATATTTACTTCATATTAGAATTGGGCAAGCCTTAGCAGGCTCGAGCCTTGTTTAAGCCTAGCACCTGACTCAGACTCTGCTGCAAATACCTCTCATGTCACTGTGCTGGACTGTAGTGAGTTAGCTAGTACTGAACCAGTTTGAGCTACTAGGGCTTCTGTACTTTGTATGTGAATGTGTATTTACCTGCTTCCTATTTTTGTATCTGTTGAATTGCTGTCTGCTTACTGCTCCATTTTACATGATTAATAAAAGCAGTGCTGTTTTACTGCTCTTGCAAAGAAGAAACCTCACTGATGTTTGCTTTTCTTTAGAAGTCATTCTTTTATTTAAACAAACTTTGTTGTGCCACAAATCTCTAACAGATTCAGATTGTCATCTTGGCAAACAAGTCAAAAGCAAGTTGTACCAAAGTAATTTTCCCTTCTTGCACCTTGTTCACTTAATCAGGAGGGAGAATAGTTGCAATCCATTTGCTGAAACACAGAGAACTGAGGGCCAGTGGATCACATTCAGTCACTTCAAAAAGATAATTCAAACCCAATGGTTAAGCAATCTGTCAGAATCCAGGCCATGAACAACAGGAGTAATAAATAACATTAATACTGCAATATAATCCAGTGGAGCCCAGGTCCCAGGTTGTAGAGAATGGGGCAGGAGCAGTAGATGATGCTGTCTGGAAAGATGGCTTTCATTTACTAGAATAAAAAATAGAATACTGGCTGAAGTCCAGTAGAGGTGTGATCCTTGGACACTATTCCAAAATGGTTGTCAAAACAGAACTGGTCTCTAAGGGTGATGCAAGTGGAAACTGCATGATTGGCAGTATGCAGTTAAACTGTAAGCCTATCAGACCAAGACAAATCCAGATTCTGACAAACTAGACTGATTGATGCTTGGCAACCCAAAATAAAAGACCAAATGGTAAGCCAAAAAAGCTTGCAGTAGACACATTTTCAATGGCATGACATTCCAAAATCTCATGATTTTATATAGCACGGTTCTCTGGAAAGCAACATTTCCAAAGTGAGGTTCTAAGAATAAGAAAGTAGTCCAAGTGCCTGTAACTAAAAACTCACCTGAGCTAAAAAATTCTAAGTTATCCCTATCAATTAAAAAGCAGAATGAAAATACAAACCAAAAACAAACTTTGAAATGTTTGTATGCTAATGCCAGAAGTCTAAAAAGTAAGATGGGAGAATTAGAATGTATAGCAGTGAATGATGACACAGACTTAACTGGCATCTAGAGACATGGTGGAAGGAGGATAACCAATGGGACAGTGCTATACCGGGGTACAAATTATATCGCAATGACAGAGAGGAACACCCGGGAGGTGGTGTAGCGCATTATGTCCGGGATGGCATAGAGTCCAACAGGATAAACATCCTGCATGAGACTAAATGCACAATCGAATCTTTATGGGTAGAAATCCCTTGTTTGTTGGGGAAGACTATAGTGATAGGAGTATACTATTGTCCACCTGGTCAAGATGGTGAGACAGACAGTGAAATACTAAGAGAAATTAGGGAAGCTAACCAAATTGGTAGTGTTGTAATAATGGGAGATTTCAATTACCCCGATATTGACTGGGTAAATGTATCATCGGGACTTGCGAGAGAGATTAAGTTCCTGGATGGAGTAAATGACAGTTTTATGGAGCAATTGGTTCAGGAACTGACGAGAGAGGGAACAATTTTAGATCTAATTCTCAGTGGAACACAGGATTTGGTGAGAAAGGTAATGGTGGTGGGGCCACTTGGCAATAGTGATCATAATATGATCAAATTTGAATTAATGACTGGAAGGGGGCAGTAAGAACATAAGAAATTGCCATGCTGGGTCAGACCAAGGGTCCATCTAGCCCAGCATCCTGTTTCCAACAGAGGCCAAACTAGGCCACAAAAATCTGGCAATTACTCAAACACTAAAGATCCCATGCTACTGATGCAATTAATAGCAATGGCTATTCCCTAAGTAAACTTGATTAATAGCAGTTAATGGACGTCTCCTCCAAGAACATATCCAAACCTTTTTTGAACCCAGGTACACTAACCGCACTAAACACATCCTCTGGCAATGAATTCCAGAGCTTTATTGTGCGTTGAGTGAAAAAGAATTTTCTCCAATTAGCCTTAAATGTGCTACTTGCTAACTTCATGGAATGCCCCCTAGTTCTTCTATTATTCGAAAGTGTAAATAACCGATTCACATCTACTCTTCAAGACCTCTCATGATCTTAAAGACCTCTATCATATCCCACCTCAGCCGTCTCTTCTCCAAGCTGAACAGCCCTAACCTCTTCAGCCTTTCCTCAGAGGGGAGCTGTTAAATCCCCTTTATCATTTTGGTTGCCCTTCTCTGTACCTTCCCCATCTCAACTATATCTTTTTTGAGATGCGGCGACCAGAACTGTACACAATATTCAATGTGCGGTCTCACCATGGAGCGATACAGAGGCATTATGACATCTTCTGTTTTATTAACCATTCCCTTCCTAATAATTCCTAACACTCTGTTTGCTTTTTTGACTGCTGCAGCACATTGAGCCGACGATTTTAAAGTATTATCCACTATGATGCTTAGATCTTTTTCCTGAGTGGTAGCTCCTAATATGGAACCTAACATCGTGTAACT
This sequence comes from Rhinatrema bivittatum, assembly GCF_901001135.1. Lineage (NCBI taxonomy): Eukaryota > Metazoa > Chordata > Amphibia > Gymnophiona > Rhinatrematidae > Rhinatrema > Rhinatrema bivittatum. Next base: position 715,811,513 of record NC_042616.1, read on the forward strand.
ACAGCAAGGGTTATTTTTCCCTATATGCAACACCTTGCACTTCTCCACATTAAATTTCATCTGCCATTTGGATGCCCATGATGCTCGTGCTAAACTTTCAAAAGGGAAACTCTGATAAAATGAGAAAAATAGTTCGAAATAACTGAAAGGAACAGCTACAAAGGTAAAAAGTGTGCAAGAGGTGTGGTCATTGTTAAAAAAATACCATCCTAGAAGCACAGTCCAGATGTATTCCACACATTAAGGAAGGCAAAACGATTACCAGCATGGTTAAAAAGGGAGGTGAAAGAAGTTATTTTAGCTAAAAGATCTTCATTCAAAAATTGGAAGAAGGATCCAACAGAAGAAAATAGGATAATGCATAAGCATGGGCAAGTTAAATGTAAGACATTGATAAGACAGGCTAAGAGAGAATTTCAAAAGAAGTTGGCTATAGAGGCAAAAACTCACAGTAAAAACTTTTAGAAATCTATCCGAAGCAGAAGCCTGTGAGGGTGTCAGTTGGACCGTTAGATGATTGAGGGGTTAAAGGGGCACTTATAGAAGATAATGCCATCGCGGAAAGATTAAATGGTTTCTTTGCTTCAGTGTTTACTGAAGAGGATGTTGGGGAGGTATCCGTACCGGAGAAGGTTTTCATGGGTAATGATTCAGATGGACTGAACCAAATCACTGTGAACCTAGAAGATGTAGTAAGCCTGATTGACAAACTGAAGAGTAGTAAATCACCTGGAATGGATGGTATACACCCAGGGTTCTGAAGGAACTAAAAAATGAAATTTCAGACCTATTAGTAAAAATTTGTAACCTATCATTAAAATCATCCATTGTACCTGAAGACTAGAGGGTGGCTAATGTAACCCCAATATTTAAAAAGGGCTCCAGGAGCGATCCAGGAAACTACAGACCAGTTAGCCTGACTTTAGTGCCAGGAAAAATAGTGGAAAGTGTTCTAAATATCAAAATCAGCCAAGGCAAGTCTTGCCTCACAAATCTGCTTCACTTTTTTGAAGGAGTTAATAAACATGTAGATAAAGGTGAACCGGTAGATGTAGTGTATTTGGATTTTCAGAACCAGAGGCAATCCAGCGATCCTCTAAAGTGCTTCTCCTGCTGCTTTTGCTTCTCCTACCTGTAAGCTTGATATATCTGCATGTTGGCTAAGCTGTGCACTGCACAAGCAGGGGAAGTGATTGTGGTTGGAGGTGCATGAGGTCAGCAATGGCTCCACTTCCGTGCCACTGGGGTCAGGTTGCTACTTGGGTGTGTGGGGAATAGGAACATGAATCTGTGTGTCAGGTGAAAACGATGTGCTAGCACTGGGAAGCTTAAGGACCACAGGAGAATCATGACAGGGGTGCTGGGAGGCTTAGTCAGCAGAAAGAGGAAGAGGGCAACAAGAAAAGGGAAACTCGGGGGCAGGGCATGGCTCTTATGCTGGAGGTTTTCAATTTTGCCTCTCTTCCCCCTCCAAATTTTTGTACCCTAGGGCAAATTGTATTAAACATGAGACTCACACATTCATGCTATGTCTCCCTCCTCTCACACATTTGGCCACCAGGAGCAGGATTGGCAACATCATTAAGGTGAACTCCTGCCTCCCAGCGACCAAAAAAAGGAGAGAGGCCAGATGGGGCCATGATGGACCCCATCCTGACACGGCTTGAAGAAGGCCCGGTGAGGCTGCGATGGGTCCCATCTCGCTGCAGATCAAAGAGAGGGAGAGGCTCTGAGAGTTGAGAGTATGTATGACAAGTGAGAGACTGTGTGAACTGTGTGTGTATGAGAAAGGGTGAGAGCCTTTGTGTGTGTGAGAAGGAATGAGAGTCTATGCGTGTGTGGAGAGTGGCCAATGTGATGCCGATCTTTAAAAGGGCTCATGAGGTGATCTGGGAAACAATAGACCAGTGAGCCTGACTTCCGTGCCAGGAAAAATCATAGAAACTATTCTAAAGAACAAAATTATAGAATATATAGAAAGACATGATTTAAAGGACACAGCTAGCATGGATTTACACAAAGGAAATCTTGCCTCACCAAACTGCTACATCTTTTTGAAGGGGTTAATAAGCATGTAGATAATGGTGGACTGGTGTATGTAGAGCATTTGGATTATCAGAAGGTGTCTGACAAAGTGCCCCATGAGAGACTCCTGAGAAAAATAAAAGTCATGGGGTAGAAGGCAATGTACCATTGTGGATTGCAAACTGATTAAAGATAGGAAACAGAGAGTAAGACTCAATGGTCAGTTTTTCTCAGTAGAGAAATGTAAAGAGTGTAATGCCTCAGGGATCTGTACAGGGACCTGTGCTTTCTGATATATTTATAAATGTTCTGGAAAAGAGTATGATGAGCAAGGTGATCAGATTTGCAGATGATACAAAATTATTCTGAATTGTTAAATCAAAAGAGGATTGTGAGAAATTGAGGAGGACCTTGCGAAACTTGTAGACTAGGCATCCAAATGGCAGATGAATTTTAAGGTGATACATATGGGGAAAAGTAGCGCAGACTGTAGTTATACAATGTTAGGTTCCATATTAGGAGTTACCATCCAAGAAAAGGATCTGAACATCATCATGGACAATACTTTAAAATCCTCAGTTCAGTGTGTGATGTTGGTCAAAAAAGCAAACAGAATGTTAGGAATTATTAGAAAAAGAAAGGGAGAATAAAATGGAAAATATTATAATACCTCTGTATTACCCCATGGTGAGTCCACACCTAAACAACTGTGTGCAATTCGAATCACTGAATCTCAAAAAAGATATAGTTGAAATGGAAAAGGGCATAAATAGAGAGGAGGCAGCAAACACTGCACGGAGCGGCAGTAGCCACTGAGGCATTCACGGAGCGGGATGCCAGTGGCCAGTAGTTGGTGTTCCACTTTCATGCAACAAAACACTGCACGGAGCGGCAGTAGCCACAGAAGCATTCACGGCGGGATGCCGGTGGCCAGTGGTTGGTGTTCCACCTTCATGGAGCGGAAGGATGGAGGGCTGCCATCTCAAAAAACAAAACAAAAAAAAAAAACAACAAGCAAACAAAACAGGGGGGGTAAGGGGCAGGGGTGTGGCCTGCTGGTTGCGGTGGTTGCTACCCTGATTGAGCTGGATGTTCACTAGGATGGCGCTGCTCTCTGCATTGGTGGAGGGGTGGAAGGGAATTGGGGCCAGAGGGTGCTGGAAGCCAATAGAGACGGGTGGGAGGGAGAAAAAGGGGGGGGGGAAATGGATAAACTGCGTAGCTTGCTGGGCAGACTGGATGGGCCGTTGGTCTTCTTCTGCCGTCACTTCTATGTTTCTATGTTTCTAAATGATAAAGGGGATGGAATGGCTCCTCTAAGAGGAAAGGCTAAAGAAGTTAGGGCTGTTCAGCTTGGAGAAGAGATGGTTGAGGGGAGATATGATAGAGATCTATAAAGTTATGAGTGGAATAGAACAGGTAAATATGAATAGTTTATTTACTCGTTCAAAAAATTAAAAAACTAGGGGACACTGTGATTGCTAGTAAGTAGCACATTTAAAACAAACTGAAGAAAATTCTTTTTCACTCAATGCACAATGAAGCTCTGAAATTCATTGCTAGAAGATTTGATAAAGGCAGTTAGTGTAGCTGGGTTTAAAACAGGTTTGGATGACTTCCAGTGATATCATCAGGCTAAGAAGTCGTGGGAGAGAAGGGATCCATATAGGCTTATATTGATTTTGCATTAAAAGCTTGAATTGGTAACCAGAGTTTCACTACATATATCATCCGCATAGAGAGATCCCACACTATTAAAGAGAAAAACGTGTTACTTTGGTTGATATGACTACGAAGACACCAAGAGTGTGCAGAGAAAAAACAAGTTGGTGGACTCACAAATGGCAACTGAACCAGAAAAGGCCATGCTAGAAATGAAACCGAGCTGATACATGAGATTTCAAGGAACGGATCTGCCACTCTTGAAGATAAATTAAATAAGCTTCAATCCTCAATTGATGAGCTTGGAAATGCAAAACAACAGAGTAGATGGTTTAGAAAATCAGGTGATATCTCAGGAGATGGCAACCAACAGATTGGAATCAGAATTGACTGCCATAAAAAAAGAACATGCAGAAGATCAGGAGAATCAAACTAGGAGGAATAACCTTTGAGTAATTGGGGTTCCCATGAAAGTAAAGGATGCAGAACTACCTCACTTACTTCTAGTATGGCTTCCTGAAATGCTTGGTCTTTCCTTAGACACAGAACTGATTGTTGTAGAAATGTGCTTTAAATTGGTCTTTATGCTTCAAATAATACTAGACCGAGATCAGTTTTGGCACAAATCTTAAATTTTGTGGATAAAGTAAAAATTCTTATAGCTTATTTAAAAAGTTTCATAATGTTCCTTCACAGTATGAAGAATTGAATATTTTACTATTTAAAGACTATTCTGTGAAGTTTTCTGAAAGCAGGAGAACCTTTTCTGCCATTTGTACTGAATTATATCGGAGTGGCATTACATTTAATCTTCAGTATCCAGCTTGACTGAAAATGTTTTATGAGGGTAAATCCTCTATTCTACAATCCAAGGAACAGGCACTCAAGTTCCTGGAAAAACTATCATCTACAGCGGGAACTTGAATGTGAACTGCAAATGAGACATCTGTTCATTTTTGGCAGGACAGAAAATGTGTAGAATACCTAATGTTCGACCTTTGCGAGTATTCTCTGGACATAAGTTTTTTCTTTGTTTTTCTCTCTTATGTTGGGATCAGTTTATTTTGACTTACTTGAAATATGGGGGAAATTTCAGATGTTTCTGGCCTTTTTCTCCAAGATCAATGTCATTATTTGCTATAGAACGAAAGGCCCCTGGACTCCATCTTGGCTTAAATGATGCAGATGTAATTTGGCTCTCATTTCTCTGGGAAGGAGAGCAATGCTGGATATCTCAGTCCTGGGCCTTGATATTCAGAAGTTATATCAGAATTTAGTAATGATGCATTGATGAAATACTGCCTATGAAACGACTATTTTGTATTATGTTGAAAGTCAATGCTTTTTCGACCATGATGCAGCACAGTTTTTTTTTTTTTGTTCTTGTTCTTTCCCCCAATGACTGTTAACCAGTAACTGAATCAAGGACAGTATACCTTTCACACTATATATCAGCCTGGATCGAGGTGCATCTTCGTTTGGATACAAAAAGAAGAAGATGCTTTCTCTTGGAGAAACTGTTTTTGTTTTCTATGTTTCTGGTTAGGGGGTAAACCTCTGGTACAAAGTATTGAATGTGTGTGGCTGAATGAGGAATGCATGGGTGTGTAAGCAATCACCTATGGGTTTTAAGGCTATGGGGAAGATCTTAGGCAAGAAATATACTTTTCTCCAAGTTGAGACTGGGCAACGTCTCAGTTTTTCCAAAGGAATTTGAAACAACAGGTTCATATCAGGATATCTCCAAAGAATATGGCTGAAGTGGGGTTTCTTTCTTTTAATGTAAATGGTATACATTCTCCAATAAAAATGAAGGAAAATCTTCTTAAATGTCTTAAAGAAATCCAGAGCTCAGATTGTGTTTTGCAAGAAACCCATCTTATCGATAGAAACATAAAAAATGAAGACAAGACTGGGTTGGTCAATGTCATTATGTGTCCTGTTCTCCAAACAGAGGGGTATTGCTGGATTGCTACATAAAAATTGTCCTTTAGTCTTGGAAAAAAAAGATTGCAGATAAAGAGAATCGTTACCTTATGTTAGTGTAATCCTTGGCTAAAGCATGCATCTTATTCCACAGGATTAAAACAGATTGTCCTAATGCTCGGATGTGGCATCAAACACTTGCAGACTGGATGCAAATTGATCATCTAGATGTTTTTTCGCCAAACAGAAGGTATCGGATGATTATGTAGAGTTACGGGAAAGAGCTTATTTTTTGCTTCCACAGTACTTACAACGGAATTTGATGTCTATTGGTTATTCAACTCAATGGAAATAAGAATCTGGGGAAGATCCCTTTGCCCTTCTTCGCTGACCTGTAACTAAATAGCTTTAATGTGACTGAGGGGATTGCTGTTTATACTTAGGCTGTGTGATTGTTGTGATTGTAGGGGTGCATGGAGTTATGTAAGTGAAGGACAAAATGGAAAATACTGTATTGCAGGAGGGATTACAAAGTTATTTCAATATAACAGTAATCAAATTTCAAGTACAGATTGGGCACAAGGATTTATTTGATTTTGTGCATAATTTCAATTATACACAAGCTGTATAATCCCTTTTAGGGAAGTGACTATTGTATATGAGGATACTGTTATTTGTATAAGGGCGTTATTTTATATTGTACCCATGTGCATAAATAAAAGATTAAAAAAAATAAATTTAAAAAACTGGTTTGGACAAGTTCCTGGAGAAGTCCATAAACTGTTATTAATCAGATAGACATAAGGAAAACCACTACTTATCCCTGGATGTTAGCAGCATGGAATCTATCTACTATTTGGGATCATGCCAGATACTTATGACCTGGATTGGTCACTGTTTGGAAACAAGATACTGGGCTTGATGGACCCTCAGTCTGACCCAGTATAGTAATGCTTATGTTCTTATGGGTGTGTGGGTGTGGGTGTGTGTGTGTGTGTGTGTATGTTTGTGTGCCCTTTACCCCCCCACTAATCCACAGCAATTGCAGCATATGGAGAGTGGAGGATTTTGTTCCTTATTGGTTTTAATTCATGCGTATTATTTGATGTGTCTATTAATTTGAAATACTTTATTGATATTTTGTTAATTTTAAAAATTGTTATGAGGTTTTAACAATTGGATATTATTCCATTAATTGAAATACTTATTCTTTTGATTGGTATAGTTTAACCATTAGGATTGATGTTTTATATTTCTTGATTTTATTGTTTGATGCTTTATGAGGAACATTGCTGTTTATTTTTTCCATTGTTGCACCTCATACAGAAACCTGGCTTGTGGTTTCTAGTTTAGGTTTTGTCTGCAGGTATCTGTTCATAGTTTATGATCACTTTATTATGTATTTGTTGAGTGTAGGAGCAGCCTACTGGTTAGAGCAGTGGTCTATTAATCAGGCATCCCCGACATCCTGGGTTCTATCTGGCCCTCGCCCAGCCACGCCATCCGCCCCGCAATTACACACAGACACAAGAAGAGCCTTAGTCATCACTGGGGTGCAAATTGGCCGCAACCAATAATTAGATAACCCTAACTGGGGAATCTAAACTTGGCGCGGAGTCCAGTAACTATCTGCAGGGGCGATGACTCTGCCCTAGCAGAACCTGAAAGGGGACGTGAAGTGGGGATGCTCTTGCAATGAGCCCCCTCCTTGACAAGCGGTGGAGTGCTGCTGCCGGAGGGACCCCATCAAGCCCCTCGGAGATGTTCCATGCTGTCCAAATTCCTCAAAGCCCACTCACCATGCCCAACATGCTTCCATGACAGCTAATCATCAAGAGATGGCCCTTAGGCCACTCTCATCTTCATCGGCACCTCCCTGCCTCATATGCAGCAATCATCACTACATTAATCTTCAGGACGGTCCTGTCATGTGTGGGCCAAGAAAACCCTCGGCACCACAGGATTGGGTCCCCCCCACACCAAACTGCTATGGCCCCTGCACTACGCCTGTGAAAACTCTCTGCAAAGCTTGCAGAAACCGATCATTTCCTATGTCAGATAAATGCACTCTGTCTTGAGCACACAGTTCTGCGCAGTACACATCTACCCACACGTGCCTCAGATGATGACCGTCATGGCACTGCATAGCCTTAGCTATCGGCCTGTTGAATTTGGCGAAGTATCTCCCCCACCATCCCAAGCCCAACAGTTTCTGCCGGGGTATGATTTCTGACCAGCATATCCTGGAAGTTGGCCATACTTTGGTGATGCAGCTCAAGTTTTCCCTGATTGTGTTCAGCAGTGATATGCCGGTGCCACTCCTCAGGTCATTTCTGCCGAGGTGTATGATGACGAAGTCCAGCATGGCACAATGAGTTCTCTCTTACAGCAGCATGGGCCAGAGCTGATGCCAACGCATGCCCCTCTGTTTCAGCCGTTTGATAGTCCAACCTTGTTCGGTCATCCCCAGTTTGAGGCCGAATTTCCCTCTCGGAGCCCTTCTATGAGCGTGGTTGATGAATGAGTGGCCCACAATCCATTCAGAACAATGACGGATGGCAGCTGCAAGTGAAATGAAACTTAAGTCTCGGGACGTGCCTTGGCTGCCACAAGCGCAGGAGAGCCGTCATCACTCCTGATGTGAATGCCCTGGACCTCCATAGGCCCATCTGCTGTATGGCCACCTGCAGCAGGCCAGCGGTTGCTATGCTAGATGCTGCTCCAATGCAGAAAGAGTGTGTGCCGAAACATTCACTCTGGAGCCCAGCTTTTTGCAATGCTTTCTTGAAGACTGCAGAGAACTGGTATCTGCTTAGGGGGGATTTGTTGTGATGCAGTAAGAATAGGCCATTCATCCTTGGGCACAAAGCCAAGTATGACATCACAGTCGCCACTGGACATGTTAATAGACCCTTGACTGCCGCTAGAGTGATGACTTGACCATGAGCTCCTTGTTCAGTCTTCAACTGCCTAAAAGTCAAGCGCAGCATGACGTTTGAGATGCTAATGTTCTCCTGCAGCAGGCCACGTATCTGAGGTGCCTTCTGCGATGGTGCAGTGAATTCACTGACACGCATGGCACCGAAGAATGTGAGCGCGAACGCAGCTTGAAAAAGTGCAGTCTCAAACTCATTTAACGCTACTGAGGGCATGACTCTCCATAGCAACATCTGCAGAAATAGCCCCTGCAATAAAAAAGGGGTGTGACTAGGCTAATTCCCCTGCTCCTGCATTGCACAGGTAATTTCCGCAAGGTGTGATAAATTTATCACACCTGCGCTAATCTAAGAGAGAAGAAACATGTCACTCTACTATTTATACCACTGTATAAATAGTAACTCGAAGTAGGGTTTGGGGGTGGAGTAGGTTTGGGGGGCAGTTTTACATACACAGTAGGAGGTATGAACAGCATAGTGGACCATCACTGAAGAATTTCTGCTGTTTGAATTGATGAAAAGTACAAAAGGAGTTGATTTGTACAAGCTAGGTAGAGAGTGCACCTCTGTCCTTTGTGCCTTTGTGAAAAGCATGTGCTGTTTCTGTGCTAGAACAAATGGCATACGTAAAGTGGCAAACTGTCCTATGTTTAAAAATTCACGCTTTAATGGTTCGATAATTGATAATTCCTATATTTCCCCTTATATTTTCCTCTTGTTTTGTGACATCTGTTGTAAAGATCAGAAGAAGCTTGCCGCTGGGCCTCTTTAAAGGATCTGAGTCCTTGAATCTTGGTTCTCCTTGAATATATACACTGGGGAATCCTCTGGAGTGAAACTGATGGTCCTTATCAACATGGAGTAGTATGTGCTGCCTACGACCTTTTTTACACTTTCTGGGTTCTGTTTAGTTCGTGGAGCATCCTTTCTTTTCTGACTTTCATCAGCAGGATGATCAGCCAAAGAGGAATCAGAAACTTTGGAGGAGTGGAACAAAGTCCCCTATAATCCCAGGAGCCAATGAGAAGGACCTTTCTGCTCCCACTTGGAAATGACAGTCCAGGAAATAGAAACTAAAAAAAAGACAGTGTAACATATATTTTTGATGACTGAATTTTTTCATGGATAAAGAATTGTGCCTGATGTTCTAATTCACCTGAATGCACAGAAGTAAAGGTTAACAAAGAAAACAAAAAAATAAAGTGATTCCTTTTAATTGAATGGTACTAGACTTCAGACAATCGCTTAATCTGAAGCAAAAATAAGTAAAAAGCAAACTTCTACTAAAGCCTCAGAGAGAAGAAAATGGCACATATCCCTGCAATGTACCACACTGCAATCTATGCCAGCACATATCACAGCACCCCACAACCACCCACAGGGAAAAAATATTCAACTTAAGGGCATGCTACTCACGATCCTCTTCTAATTTGGCATATATTATTCTATGCAGAATATGCAAAGAAGCACACTACACTGATGAGACAGGCCAGACATTAAAAGCAAATCAAGCACCACAAGGAAAACCAAGGTGACACCTCCATGGGGGGACACTTTTTTCGAAACAGACCACTGCATCAATTATCTTATGACCCTGGTAAACAAAGTTTTTGTTTCCTTCAGGCTTTTTGGTGTTCCAAATAGATGTTTTGATGCTGATCACAGATATCACTTCTTAATTTGTACATCACATAAGGTTTTTGAGAAACGGACAATTTTGTGTTACAATAATTGTGAAATTTTAAAACATAATCTCGCATACATATATTTTCTTGCTGGAAAGTAGTTTTTATGATTTTTAAAATTCATATCGTATTTTTCGGCCATAAGCAACATAACATGTAACAGAGACTAACCTTTTTTTAAAATACACCAAGAAACGCTGCCTGATCATGCCAGAACTTGCTCAAGCAAGCCCCAGCTCGACTGCAAGATTCCAACTTGTTTTGATGATGACGTTGGTGCAAATATCCGAGCTGTGATGAAGGCCAGCCACTTTGATGGTCTTCTGCAAGGTACAGAACATATTGCGTGGACAGCCTTCAAGAATGTCATTTGTAACTTTCTAGGCCAGTGGTTCTCAATCTTTTTCCCATCGTGACACACCTGACAGACCACGCTGACATGTGTGACGCTGCTCATTACAATTCAAGCAGAAATAAAAAATAAAGGTCCAGTATTATTTTATTGTTAAGAATGACACAAGGGAAAGATAAGTACTCTGAACAGAAATTGTATAAAGTAAAAACAAACATCCCAAACCAAAACAGCACCAATTTGCAGCACTCAAACAGTAACCACCTTACAAGGCAAAACTGAAAATATTACACCAGGCCTTAAAGCTCCAATACTCCTCCTATTAGGAAAACAGATTAAATTAGGCTCCTATAGAGCCCTACACAGAAACTACACGCCAGCAGAAAACCTCACCTCGGTCACATGTGCAGACCCAACCTAACAAAGAATAAAGGGACAATAAAGCATAAATAGAAATATGCAGACAAAAACTGAACTGGAAACCGCAATAAGGCAGAGAGACTGTGGGGCAGATTTTAAAAGCCCTGCTCGCGTAATCCGCCCGGATTTACGCGAGCAGGGCCTTGCGCGCCGGCGCGCCTATTTTCCATAGGCCTGCCGGCGCTCACAGAGCCCCGGGACTCGCGTAAGTCCCGGGATTTTTCCAGGGGGGGCGTGTCGGGGGTGTGTTGGGGCGGGGCCAATCGGCGCGGCGTTTCGGGGGCGGGCCCGGGGGCGTGGCCGCGCCCTCCGGAACCACCCCCAGGTCGCGTCTCGGCGCGCTAGCGGCCCGCTGGCGCGCAGGGATTTACTTCTCCCTCCGGGAGGCGTAAATCCCCCGACAAAGGTAGGGGGGGGTTTTAGGGCCGCTCCGATTTCGGAGCGGCCTTGGAGGGAACGGAGGCAGGCTGCGCGGCTTGGCGCGCGCCGGCTGCACAAAATCGGCAGCCTTGCGCGCGCCGATCCTGGATTTTAGCAGATACGCGCGGCTACGCGCGTATCTACTAAAATCCAGCGTACGTTGTTTGCGACTGGTGCGCCAACAAAAGTACGCGAACGCACATTTTTTGTAAATCTACCCCTGTATGTAGTGTAACAAAAGAAAAAGAGAAACATCACCAGTCCTCATAAAACAAATCAACAAATATAAAATCAATAGCAGAAAAACCATAATAATAAAGAGAACAGACTATTTCAAAACAGCTGATGAATGGAATATCTAATAATTAAAAACTCATATAAAAAATTTCTAGAGACCAATAAAATATTTCAAAATAGCAGGCACAAAGGCCCAATAATGAAAAATTATAAGGATGAAAAAATGCTTTGCTCTGTATACCTGGGAATGTTTGATACCCAGGTGCCCTGAGATTGTTTTGAATTAGGAGGAGGAGGGATGGTTTGCTTGCAAGCTTCTCCTCTCAGTCACACACAAGCTCTCTCTCGCACACTGGCTCTCAATCACACACATCTACACATGCTCTCTGTTTCACTTACATAGGCTTTCGATCACACACATACACATGCTTTTTCTCTCTCGCTTATATAGGCTCTTATTCACATTTACACACATGCTGTCTCTTTTTCACACATACACACATACAAGCTTTCAATCACCCATTTACATGCTGTCTCTTTCACATACATAGACTCTCATTCACATTCTGACACACATGCTCTCAATCACATACTCACATGCTCACTCTCTCTCTTACTTATAAACACAGTCTCTTAATCATACATACATATGATCTCTCTCACTTATAGATTCTCAATCATACACTTACATTCATGCTATCTCTCTCACACACAAAGGATCTCAATCTCGCAGACATACTCTCTTTCATACAAACAGGTTTTCAATCTCTCTCTCTCTCATACACACACAGGATCTCAAACACATGCTTGCTCACTCACTCACTCACTCTCTCTCTCCCCCAGCTGAACTAACGGCATCAGCAGCCTTCTCAACTTCCAGCCCTCATGCCTCGAGAAATGCGTCCCATCGGCCATGGGGGCTGACATTGTTCCTCTTGTGCTCCGCCCTGCACTGCTGATTTTTCAGACTGCGCTTCTCTTTTCTTCTTCAGGCTGATGCTGCCCACACCAGCGTAGTCTCTCTTCTTTCTGTATGCGCGGCCGCTGCATACCACTTCCTCTTCCAGGCAGCGGGGGAGGGGGGAGAGAGATCATGTTAGTGCCGCTGACTCCAGCTCTCCTGCCACATTCCGCCCAGGCTATCAGCATTTTAAGCCTGGGCGGAAGATAAGTTATTTCACTGTGGCGGAGGACTTTTACTAGGAGAGACCTCTCGAAGGAGAGGAAAGGCGGAAGGGAACGCTGATAGCTCCTGTTTTACCAGCTGGGAGCTTGTGCCATCAGATCAGCGTTGCTGGACACGCCCCCTGTGACGTCATCACTCGGAGACGGACTGGTGAATAAATTCGGTGCAGGGCGGCACACAGCCACCGGTGCGCAGCCAAAGCCGCGCGCCAAAGGGGCGTGCCCCTTCTAAATTTTTATTTTTCCTTCTGTTTAATTTCTCTATCCTGTATGGGTAGAAAACGGAAAACCAAGGTTTGGACATCTTCCCCAGCACCACTTGAGACTAGAGGACCTATGGACTCCCACATTATCAGAAGGGTAAGTCAATCTGCCCGCAGTTCGATTCCTGACATTTCATTTTCATCAGGAACTTCTCAGAGCCCTAGCCAATTGCAGCCACCTCAGCAAACTTTTGAAGAACCAGACCTCTCCCATCAAAATTTACCTGAAACGGAGGAAACACCAAATATGGACTCTGTAATCCCCCTACCACTGGGGGAACAGAGGTAATTGGGACAATAGGAGATTCAGGATTACAGGCAGTAATCACTGAACACGTTGATCCCCAAAATGTTACCTTGGGAGACGTTTGGCGAGCTATCAATGAGTTGCAGAAAACTATGACTATGTCAATTGCCCAAAATAATAAAACCTGTAGTGAGATTAAGAATGTTGTAGAAAAATAATGTTCGATTAGATAAATTGGAGGAAACTAGTAAGAATATTACATCACAAATAAATTCTCTGCAAATGGTTAATATTCATTTATTAAGGATAGTTTGTCAACTCAGAGGCAGATAGAAAATCTGGAAAATACAATTAGGATGAAAAATTTACATTTTTAAATTTTCCAGTAACCAGACTTATATCAGCCCAAGAATTATTAAAAAAATATTTTGCAGAAATTTTGGCAATACTAATATAGATGATAAAAATATCTCAAAATTATATTATATTTCTAATACTAGTTTGAGATTACAGGAGGGTGAAGAGGGTATGGACCAGGTCCAACAAGACTCTCCTAATTTAACAGCTTTCTTAGAATCATCTATTGATGTTATTCCTAAAAGAGCAACTTTATTTGTTACTTTTTGTCGGGAAAGTGATAAAAACCTAATCTTACAGAAATATTTTAAGAATAAAGATTATTTGTTTTGGCCAAAAGATACAGGTTTTTCCGGATGTTTCACGTAGTACACAATTAAGAAGGAAACAATTCCTAATGTTAAAACAAAGGGTTTTGTCATTAGGGGCAACCTTTTTCTTAAAATTCCGTGCAAATGTTTAGTTGTACTACAAAGAACAAATTTATTTTCCAGGATCCAACTCATTTGGAATCTTTCCTACAAGATGAGGGCTGAGGTAGAAAAAGCTGCAAATAAATAATGTTTATCTCCAATGTTTTGCAAATTTGAATTGCATATTTTCCTAAAAATGATTTGAATTGGTCCTCCCATAATGTGGACTAATATTTTTGATGTATTTGTTTTCCTAATAGATTGCCTTATGTTTATCCATACATGAAAAATGTTTTCTTTTTGATTTTTTACAATTGTAATTTGTTTAAAATCTCAATAAAGTATAAATTAAAAAAAAAAAAAAAGTTATTTCTGTGGCAGGTGGAGCAGCTGGGTCAGCAGGGACCGGGAAGTGTGGCGACACACCGGTTGAAAACTGTTGTTCTAGCAACTATAAGGCAGCAGACTATGTCAAACAGGTTGAAAATCTGCTTCAGGCATACAAATTGATGAAGTGCAACATGTCATTGAAGATACATTTTCTTCATTCCCTCTTGGACTTCTTCCCAGACAACCTTGGCACTGTGAGTGACGAACATGGTGAAATTTCATCAAGACATTGTCAAAATGGAGAAACGGTATCAAGGCAAGTGGAACCCCTCCATGCTGGGTGACTATTGTTGGACTCTCATCTGCAAAGTGTCGGACAGTGATTACAAACGAAACTCTATGGTAAAACATTTTTAGTTTTATTTTCTGGTGCCAACATTGCCATTATAGCTTATGCCGCTACAGACACGTAACAATGCTTAATGTATATCACACTTTTCTGGCAAACAGTACGTGATACAGACATAATAAATGCATATTTGTGATCAGACAACAATGGAACTTTACCAATCCCTTCACCAAAATCTGCACACCTGAACATAGTAAGAGAAAGAGCACTGTCTATTGCTGGACCACGATTATGGAGCACTCTTCCACAAGATTTACGACTAGAAGCAAATACCAAAACCTTCAAAAAAGGACTCAAAGCTTTGTTATTCCAGCAAGCCTTTCCTAAACATAGTCTCCTAATGCTCTTTTAGAATTTTATTACTAAGTTTAGATATGTTCCAGAATTTTATAGATATTGTATGTATTATTGTGTTTTTTTAAGGATTTTATGTATTTTTACCTTGTTTTTTTTATTTCAAATGCTTTAATTGTACATTTACTAATGGGTTTGTACACCGATATGATGTTTTTATGAATGTCGGCATAAAAAACAACCAATAAATAAATAAATAAATAAATAAACAAACAAACAAACAAATACATAAAATACATAAAATCTACTTGTTTCACCAAAGGTTGTGAAGGAAACAAAATGTTCCCAGAAATTTGTTTACCAGTGTGATCAGGATCATTAAAGGAATATTTCAAGCTCCCCAGAAACACAAGACTTTCGAAAGTAAAATGAACAGACACTTTGGAATTGACATGAATAGCCTCATCAGAGACTTAAGGGGTCATTTATCAAAATGTGTTAGGGCATTATTGCAGACATTAGGGCCCTAACGCCTGAGATAATGCCATAATGCATGCGATAAATACCGCGTTGTGAAATGCGTATGCAAATTTGAAAATGTTATTCAAGTGGGAGGAGTTAATGAAAATGAGGGCTGATTAACATTGCGTGAGATAACATAACACACACTATCATGGGATTTAACGCTGGAAATAACTACACCTTTTTTTGGTGTTATAGCTGTGAGAGCTGTGCATTATGCCGAAATGGGATTTATTGCAAATCTTGTTTCAAGAGTGGAGTGGAGTGGAGTGGAGTGGGAGGAGAGAGAGGAGAGGAGAGGAGAGGAGAGAGGAGGGAGGGTAGGGAAGGGAAATAGAGAGAGAGCACATGTGGAGGCCCACTGAGTTTTTGAACTTTTTATACCATTGTGAAAGAAGGCACTAGTAACTCGGGGTGAGTTGGGTTTGGGGAGGCAGTTTAACATGCACAGTCATACATACAAACAGCACAGTTACCATCAGTGCAGATTTAATGTAATTTGGGGGATGAAAGGTGAAAGAAGAGTAGATTTTACCATGTTTTCTCTACCTAGCTTGATGCACTATCTACCTAGCCTCTACAGAAGTGCTCTCTCTCTCTCTCTCCAGCCCAAACAGGAACTTCTCAACTCACAATGTGAAAGTATCACAGGTGCAATACATTTTAAAAATAGCTATGTGAAGCAGTACCAGGAAAATTTCCTAACCACACCCCTTTTTTTTATCACAGGCGCTATTTTTGCTATATTTATCACAAAATGATGAATCTAGGCCAAAGTTTCTTATCGCATTATGAGCCATAAAATATACCGCCTGTCACCTTTAGATCATCCATTAAACCCCTTTTCCCTTTCCCCCTTCCTCTTTATAATTCACCTATATTTCCTGGTATTGTCATCTTTTGCTTATTCTATCCTCACCAGTGGAAGAAAATATTAGTTCCAAATGTATTAACTTAGTCCAATAAAAAGGTTCCACTATATATATATATTTATTTATTTTTGTTTTTAGTTGTTAACCTTTATTTCTGTGAATTTTTCTATAAATACTTATCTTTCTGATAAACATTGTATGGTAAATTTTCTTTTAGGTATAGTTAATCGTGTGAGAGTATGAATACTGTATATATGCATGTATGTAAATATAGGCAGTGTTTGTATGTGTGAGAGAAGGTGAGAATGAGGTCAGATTGAAAAGCAGGAGAATGTGTGCCAAGTAAGAATGGTGGGCTGGTTGTGACAGAGTTAAGATTGTGGAAGAACTCTTAAAAAGAAGAAAGGTGTGATTTGTTGTGAAGAGAACGGCACTGTCTCTTTAAAAGCAGCTTTTGCCAGAAGAAAGTTCACTCAGTGATTTTTACAGAGCGGTGGGTTTTAACGCCTTTCCTGCTCATAGCATATGACAGAGTAAAATACTGTGGCTTGTTTGAGCTAGGTTTTCTATTTTTGCCATGAAAGGAAAAGAAAAGTGACAAAATCTCTTCCATAGACTGTATTGAGACGGGGCCCAGTGGTCTGTGGCAAGGTATGTTCCAAAGATACTTCTGCTCTAGGCTGCAATAAATGTTTAGAGGTTTAGGGTTCAGGGCAGTGGATGAAAATAGTCTATCTGGTTGAATACCCCCTTGTGCATCAGTTTGTGGAGGAGCAGAGGGTACTGATGGCTTATTTATGTTGGCTCCACCTCCTGCATATCTTTTGGTTTTTTTAGCCATGTGCAATATTTTTGATCCCCACCCCAAGCCACAACCACATCCCCAACATACATACATACATACATACATATATCTCCCTAATAGAACCCATTACAACAGTTACTGTTTGATTTAACCCACATTTCCAGAAATATTCAGCCTCTAGAGCCTAAAAGCAGATAGAGAATTGACCCCTATATTTAACATTTTCTGCCATTCATTAAAATCAAATAAATACTCATTGACTTCCACGCTTAAAAACCATGCTCTCCCAAACCTTTTATATATAGATAACAATGAGTGTCAGTTTTATACACACTTAGCATCCCTTTCACAGTAATATAAATTGACAACCATTGTTTCATTGTAACTTGTCTTTTTTTTCATGTCATAGAATAAATGAGGCAGGAAATCCGTGTTCCATTCTTGCCAGAATGCATGCCGTTCTCACTTTTCCTTAGCTCTCCTCAGACTTACACATCTTCTGATAATATGTTCTGCAGTGATATAAATAACTCGGTTCATAACGTCAGCGGAGGAGTGGCACATGTACCCTAGGAGTGTGATGTGAAGCTCCAGTGCCTTTTATTACTCTCCTTTAATAATGTCTTTGCTGTTGCCTGGAGTTTTGATTGTGTTTCTGTAGTTTGTGCATGTGGTTATGCTGGCTAACAAGCAAGACAGGATATGACAGCTGCATTTGTCAACTTTAATCTTTAACTGTAATTTTTTTTTCAAACATATCTTATCCAAAGCATGTGTATTTTATCTTTATACCGTAATATAGTTTATGTTAAGAAATGTAAAATATAATTTTTATAAGATAAAACTCATCATTGCCTATTTCTTCCTATAGACATATGCATTAGAAATTAGACGAGCATGATTTTATGTGAAGTACAGGCACCCATTCTTGGCTTCTGTCATCTCTCAATGAGTATCTTTCAGCTAGACATTTTTCAATGCCACAAATTTAGATGGCTTGAGCCCTCGGAGAGTAATGGATGCATGATGGAGCTGCAGATTAGGTTTAAGACAAACCTTTCAAAGCAGCCTAATAAGGTTTGTGGAGCTCATTAGCAGAGAGATTTGACAAAGGTACTAAGTTAGGTATCATTTATCTGAAATTTTTACAAGGCATATGATGCAATACTAACCCAAAGCTAATAAAATTGCATGGCAGAATAGGACAAAAGATAGGAATACATATTTGGTACTGTTTAGTTGGTAGTATGTAACTGGCATGGCAATAAATCAAACATGTTCTGAATGGAATGGAATGGAGTAGAAAATGATGCAGATACAAAAATACCATCTTAAAGTGAGAGACATCAAACTTCAATGGGATGTTGCATGAGAAAATTATTTTAAAAAATATAGAGCGAAATGATTATAAAAAAAACATATCTACTGCCCTATGAGATACAGTCTGTATGGGATATAAATGTGCAAACATATGAGCGCCCCCAGTACCCATGCCTTTAAGTTGATCGTCTTTTTTATATTTACATGATCAGCAACTGCTGATTCATTTGGTATTTTTGTTTGACTTTGATACAGAAATTAATGCCACATATATCTATACGGGACTCTGTATTCTTTATGTTTATCATTAG